>NC_056748.1:577770980-577885980 GCF_019279795.1 Protopterus annectens
TGCTAGACAATAAAATATTTGGGTAATTCAGAACTTAGATCTAGAAGGTATAGATATTAGAGGCTGAAAATGTGTGTTTAGGCTCATTTAGATTTATCCTCTTAGCCAGTCTTCATAAGGGTGTGTATGTATGTTTGTATGTATTTATGTATGTGTGTTTGTTTCTCCTGTCTGCCTCTCACATAAAAAAATTATATATATATATATATATATATATATATATATATATATATATATATATATAATTGGTGGTTGGGTGCATTTCTGTTTGTATTGCATTTACAGTTATATATTTCCATCCCTTTTCTGCTGTTTACAAAGGAACTGTGTACAATTACATATCCCTGTTCTTGTATGCAGTCAGGCATGAGTTTCTGTTTCTCTGTATTGTAATCCTGTTGTGAAACCGGACTACTGCAGTGGAGTAATTGTAATGTCACAGCAGTGCACTGTTATCTGAAGTGGCCAAAAAATCAACAGGTTCAGACAAACTGCTCAGAGGGAAAAAAATTCCAGTTTTCATGCAAAATGGCCTTCATGATAAGTAACAGAAAGACACAATTAAGTACTGAGAGCAATTATGCCTTGCTGAGTCTAAATATAAAGGCTGATTAAGCTCATTTAGGCATGTCATTACCTCATTATACTTTGAAATTGCTGGAGACAGTCTTATAATAATTAATAAATGTTCTGCTTTCACTTTGTAGTACTATAAATTTCACTTGCTGCAGGTTTGTGAACATACATAGTTTGCAAGATATATATGTGTGTGTGTGTGTGTGTGTGTGTGTGTGTGTGTGTGTGTGTATATATATATATATATATATATATATATATATATATATATATATATTTGTGTGTGTATGTATTACATTTGTATGCTTTTTTCTCTTTCAGCCTGCCAGCCATCAGTCCCTGTTATCAATCTTGAGCGGGTTTGTTCCACTATCATAGGTGGCTGCACAGTGACCATCAGCAAGGATAAGAGCAGACCAGAGAAGATGCCATCCAGATGGCTATGAAGGGAATTTGGTGCCCCATAGTGCTGTTTCATCCTACTTTTCACATTCAGGTGTGCCTTTCTCCTAGTGGTATGAGGGTGTGGCTTTGCCCGTTGTCCCTTGTGTAAGGTTTAGGTTGTAATTTTCTGCATATCAGGAAACTATATGGAAGCTCATCATAATTATGTCCAGAGTAGTACTGCAAGGGGGATTTTTTGGAGGAGACTTAAACCCATTCCCTCTATATGACCTGATGCTCTTACCACCAAAGAATGTCAAACAGTACTTCACCAGTGACACATGTACCAGTCACTGGCTACAGCAATGAGTACTGTTTGTTGCATCCAAGCACAGATTGCAACCCAGCATGCTACTGCATTGTTTCTTTACATTTGTAATGAGGCCAGTGAAGCAGTGGGATGGTCTGCATCCCTCCCCTCTGAAGATAGGTGAGCCAGCAGTAGCAACTTACTTCATTCTTCCTTCATTGGTTTCTTCAGTGCCCAGGTCACTAACTGGTCGCAAGACTTGTGGGCTATTGCCAGGACTTTATTCCTGCATATTGCAGAGCCAGCTCACTTTGCAAATATGTTTATGTCTGCCTTTGGCAAAAAAGACTAGAAGTCTAACTTTGACTTTTTGCTGTTTTTATTTTATTTCCGTTTGTTGATTGGAAGGCCGACTGGGTGTAAAACCTCTTTGCAGCAGAGGCCCAGAAAGAAAAGTTCCATTGGTATAATATAATACAAGATACAATGTAAATTAACACCGGTAAACTAAACATTAGATGTTAAGTTGTCTATCTCGCCTTCATTCTTGCTGGATGGGTTCGGAGCCGACCTCGGCTCCGACTCGGCCACTCTAAAAGCTCGAGAGTTGGTTCCACCGGCTCGAGGCTCCCCTTATATCCCACAATGCTAGGCGAGAGTTACCTCAGATCTCGTTTGCCGCTACTGCTATCGAGGTTGGTTTTCTACCGGTTCTTGGTAAGTGACTTTTTCTTGTGTAATTTAGTCTATTAAAACCCCTTTAATTTTAATATTTTTACTTATTTCCCTTAGTTTAGAGAAATTTTTATCCCCTTCTAAAAAATTCCCGTTTTTTTTCCCTCAAGAACTTTAGGTTCTTCCCTTGGGCCTATTGGCCTTTTTCTCTTTCCCTAGGGAGTGTGTGTGTTATTTTTATTTTAAAAACCTAGTTAGTGTTTTTATTATAATTTAAACTTGACAGGGTGTAATTAGTGTGTTTGTGTGTGTGTTTGATTACACCTTTTAAAAATGTCTAAGGAAGCAAAGGTCTCCGGATTCAAGAAGTGTGATGCGTGCTGTCAGAAAATGTCTCTGACAGACGCTCACACTTCTTGTGTCTACTGTCTGGGACCTTTGCACCTGCAGGACTCCTGTGCTGTGTGCCATGGCTTCAGCCCCAGGGTCCTGCAGGAAAGAAAAAATAAATTGATATTAAGGGGCTTACTCAAGCCAGAGGATTCCCTTTCTGTTTCTACTGGGAAGCCCTCTAAGGCATCTAGGTCTTCGGCTCCGACAACTGAGCCGAGACCTAAGGTTTCTAAACCTCTGCCTACATCGGCTCCGGCTGGAGCCGATGAGTCTCAGTCCACAGTTTCTGTGGTTCCCTCGGCTCCGGCCGGAGCCGAGGTATTAAAGTTCCGTGTCGGCTCGACCAGACCTTCGGAGCCGACAACTAGGAAGAGGTCCAGGTCACCATCTCTTGGCTCCGTTCATTCGGCTCCAGGATCTCCCCTGCTGTCTGAACGGAGCCAAAGATCTCACTCCTCTAGGTCATCGAGGCTGTCGGATCATGACCTTCAGAGGGTAGTGAGTCGACTTCTTAAGTCCGAGGCACTGGCCCAGATGCTTCAGAGCCCGACTCATCAGTCGATGCCTGCCCCGGTCCATCAATATATTCCTCCTTCGACTCTCTTGAGCTCGGGCCGGTCGCGGAACCGAGACTGTGATAGCGTCGGAGCCGATACAATTGTCTTCGGCTCCGTCGTCGGCTCTGATTTCTTCCTTGGAAGAATCTCGGCGCCGGACTTCCCTCGTCGGCTCCGAGGGGGTGAGTGGCATCGGACCCTTGTCCGACCCCCCTCCCTCTCGGTGCTTGGCGCTGGTGAGTTCGGCTCCGACATCGGCCTCGGAGCCATCACTGTCGGTGCCGAGGGGGGTTCTTAGCTTCTCGGAGCGGGGACCTCTGGCTCTGCCTGACAGGGGTGCATTCGAGGTCATGCGGAGTGTGTTAGAGCCTGGCTCTACTCCACAGTCGGCTCCGTCCGCCCCTCCCTCTACAGTGCCTCAGGTTAAGTCGACTCACTCCCTCATCCCGGACCGCAGAGAGCCAGCTCCTCAGGAACCCCCTGTGGGGATTTCATCCTCTTCCAAGGCCTCTCCTGATTTGGCAGAAGAGCCCCCTCGGAAGAGGAAGTGTAAGAGGAAACACATTGACTCACCTGAGTCCATCACGTCAGACACAGATTTGGATAATTCTGAGGGTTCCCCCCGTTCCCCTTCTGAAGATGTCTCATTTGCAGACATTCTGGAGATCCTGAAACAGAGGGGAAATTGGCCAGCCCTCAACCCTTCGGAGGACGAAATCTGTGTATCTTGAGGCGTTGGCTCTCGTCCTTCCACCTCCTGGGTGTCCCCCTTTGACCCCTCATGCAGGTGGTTGCTAAGAAGGCATGGACGGCTCCTGATTCAGTAGACCCCACTCCCAGGAGACCCTCCAAGTTCATAACGGCACCAGCAGACAAACAGTTCTTAACAAAAGGAGTTTCTGTGGATGCTATGGTGGTAGCTGCTGCCACTAAGAAGGAGCTAGCTGATCCTTCAGTACCTGTCCATCCACCTAACAAGGAATCTAGGTCCATGGACAGGTGCGGAAGCGGATGTTCTCGTCAGCGACATTTACCATGCGTTCGCTGAACTACCTGTGCCATTTTACTCGTCTTCAAAGGGACTTGATCAAAGAAGCGAGTGAAATGTTAAAGGACCCTACAGCTGCGGGTTTCCAAGATAAGATGAACACGCAGCTGGCTACCCTTAACTCCATAACCAACTCCTCCATGCCTTCTTTCTTACGCGGCTGATGGAGCGAGCAGAGCCGCAGGGACAGGTGTGGCCTTACGTAGGCATGCCTGGATGCGGCTATGCAATTTTGCGGACCCCTTCAAGGCGTCTTTCACTAACTCCCGTTTGATGGATCATCCCTCTTTGGTCCTCAAGTGAAAGAAACCTTGACTAGGTGCGAAACTGATGGCAAGACCCTTTCTGCCGTCGGAGTCCGTTTTCTACTCCTTCTAGGCCTTACCCCAAAGGCCAGAAAGGTGGAAAGATGTGGTTCCGTAAACAATCTCAAGGGACTTCGCCTGACGCATAGAGTCGTTTTCCCGCCAGAGGCAGAGGCGGGAATAACAATGGTAGATGTCGCCCTAGGGGCAGGGGGGGTCCGCAGAACCAGGGCAATCGGGAAGCCTTCCCTGACAAGCCCTTTCAGCATCCCTGAGGTGTTGCCCGACTGCCCATCTTCGGAGGCAGTCGGGGGAAGATTGTCACTGTACCCAGAAGCCTGGCTATCCCTGACTCAAGACAAATGGGTACAGTCCATCATTTCCGAAGGTTATTCTATCCCCTTTCTTCGCATTCCAAATCAGTCAAACAAATCCCTTCCAGATGTTCCACCCGCTCAAAGGGATCTAGCGGTTTTGGAGATTTCAAAACTGCTTGCAAAAAGAGCAATTCTGCCAGTTCCAGCAGACCAGCAAGGATCCGGAATCTACTCAAGGTTCTTTTTAGTTCCAAAGAAAACAGGGGACTGGAGACCAATTTTGGATCTCAGTATCTTGAACAGATCAGTCAAGAAAACAAGATTTCGGATGGTCACGCTGCAATCCATCCTTCCCCTTTTGGATGTGCTCTATAGACCTTCAGGATGCGTACTATCACATAAAAATGAACAGACGCTCCAGAAGATTCCTCCGCTTCAGGCTGGGAACCAGTCATTTTCAGTTCAGGGCCCTGCCCTTTGGTCTCACCACTGCCCCCCCGGGTGTTTACCAAATGCATGGCAGTGGTAGCTTCTCACCTGAGACGACAAGGATTCCAGGTGTTTCCATATTTGGACGACTGGCTCCTCACAGCTCCCACCAAGCATCTCCTTCTGATGGCCAGGGATTACACTTTTCGCATTTGTCAAAAGCTGGGTATTTCAATAAATTGCGAAAAGTCTGTTTTGTCGCCTTGTCGTACTATTACCTACATAGGCGCAAATCTAGATACAGTAAACATGTCTGCGAGACTAACACATCAGAGAATAACAGACATTCACAAACTGGTATCACTCCTTTTCATCAACAACAGAATCAAAGCCAGGTTAGTTCTGAAAGTGTTGGGAATTATGGCAGCGGCCATACCTCTGCTTCCATTAGCCAGATTCCACATGCGGATCCTTCAATGGATGCTCTTTACTCAATGGTCATACCAGCAACTTCCAATGTCTCACACCATTATGATCACGCAAGCGTGCAAAAATCATCTCATGTGGTGGATGTCTTCCCCTCAGCTCTTGTTGGGAAGACCCTTTGTTCCACCCCCTCCGGTTGCTACTCTGACAACGGATGCCTCCCTGATCGGGTGGGGGGGGGCATTATCAGGGCAGGACGGTCCAGGGCACATGGCAACCAAACGAATGCCACTTGCAAATAAATGTTCTGGAGATGAGAGCAGTGCTTTTAGCGTTGCAAGCCCTTCAAGACTCTCTTCCCTTGGGAACGATTGCAATCCAAACAGACAATATGTCTGTAGTGTGGTACATCAACAAACAAGGCGGAACCAGGTCATACCCCCTGTGTCGAGAAGCACTCAGACTGTGGCAATGGGCGATTTCTTCTCAGCGGTTTCTGATAGCAACGCACATCCCCAGAAAGTCCAATCAAATTGCGGACAAGTTGAGCAGAGCTATCCTCATGCCTCACGAGTGGTCTCTGAAAGACTCTGTAGTGAGAGAAATTTTTCTCAAGTGGGGTCAGCCTTGCTGCGATCTTTTTGCTACTCCCCAAAACAGCAAGTGCAGAGAATATTTCACTCTATTCCCTTTACCAGGCCAACCCAGCAGAGACACTCTAGTCCAAGTTTGGCCCGGGACTTCTGTATGCATTTCCTCCTTCCCACTAATCTCTCAAGTGATACAGAAAGCTATCGCTCAGAAGGCCTCATTGATCCTCATTGCTCCTTACTGGCCTCGACAAGTGTGGTTCCCCTTTCTACATCGTTTCTTTTGGGCGACCGTGGAATCTGGACCTAGTTCCAGATCTTTTGATCCATCAGTCGGGTCAGTTTCGTCGCTCCCTCCCTCTCTGAACCTCACTGCTTGGTTCCTCCAGTTCCAACCTTAGCCAGGCTTCCTCAATTATCTCACTCTGTTCGAGATATTTTGATAGCTTCCCATAAATCTTCCACTCGGAAGATTTATTTGAGTAAGTGGAAACGCTTCACATATTGGGCTCAAGGAAAGGACATAGATCCTTTCACTGCTTCCATCCAATTAGTCCTTGATTTTCTAGCTGAACTCTTCCATGCAGGTTCATCTCCTCTACACTTAAAGTTCAATTGGCAGCTATTTCTAACTTTCATGTGGGTATTTCTGAATCTGCCTTAATGTCCCACAAGCTTTGCAAAGCCTTTTTGAAAGGAGTTTTTCTTCTCAGACCTCCTATAAGAAATCCTCCTTCTCCTTGGGACCTAAATTTAGTTCTTGCTTCTTTGATTCTTCCCCTTCGAACCTGCAGTCTCCTGTTCTTTAAAATTATTATCATGGAAGACTCTTTTCTGGTAGCTATTACATCAGCTAGAAGAGTTTCAGAGTTTCAAGCACTCAGCTGTCGTCCTCCTTATCTTTTGTTTCATAAGGACAGAGTATCCTTACGAACTAACCCGTCCTTTTTGCCTAAGGTGGTCTCGACGTCAAATCTAAATCAAAGCATTGATCTACCTGTCTTTTTCCAGAATACTCCAATAGGTCTGAACAAAAATTACACTGCCTGGATGTTCACCGTCAATTGAGGTACTACTTGGATAGAACAAAACAATTCAGAAAATCTGATCAGCTGTTTGTCTCCTATCACGGAAAGCAGAAAGGGACTTTCAGTTTCAAAGGTATCATTATCCAGATGGCTAACATCTTTGATTTCCCTTGTATATGAAATTAGACATCAAAAGCTGCCTAATAAACCTAAGGCCCATTCCACCAGAGCTTTGGCTACTTCTTTAGCCTTCCAAGACAGACTGCCTATTGACACCATTTGTGCAGCGGCTACTTGGGCTACTCCTCACACTTTCATTTCTCATTATAAGTTGGATTTAGCTTCTAGGCATAGAGCTAACTTTGGTTCCACTGTTCTCAGGAGTCTGTTCCGTTAGGCCACCCGGGACAAGGTGCTAGGGACGCGGTCCCATCCAGCAAGAATGAAGGCGAGATAGACAACTTAACATATAGAAGTTATGTTCTTACCATAATGTTCCATGTTAGTTGTCTTCTTCTCGCTTCTTCTTGCCCCACCCTCCTTCCCCCTGGCCTGGACAGACCTAGAGGAGTTGTGATTGTGACCTCTCTTTCTACCACCTCTTTCTTAAGACATTTGCTGTTGTGCATATTTCCTGGTTCAGGATGTAGGTCACCCTTCTTTCTTCCTGTTGTTAGAGGTGGACTCTGTTTACAGTTATACTGTTACTATTATAAGCTGGGGTTAGCTTACAAACGAGATCTGAGGTAACTCTCGCCTAGCATTGTGGGATATAAGGGGAGCCTCGAGCCGGTGGAACCAACTCTCGAGCTTTTAGAGTGGCCGAGTCGGAGCCGAGGTCGGCTCCGAACCCATCCAGCAAGAAGAAGGCGAGAAGAAGACAACTAACATGGAACGTTATGGTAAGAACATAACTTCTATTTCCTCTCAACCTCTTGAAGCAAGCAATCTGGACAAAGCCATTAATAAAAGTGGGATAAAGGCCCAAAAATGGGGACTTTTGTATATATTCCTCTTAGAAACGAGTTGATGAATAACAATTTTTGCATTAGCGTGAATTTTTCTGAGGGGTATGAAGTCGAAACTCAAATGTCTGTTATTATTTTCTAACTTCAGTCTTCAATGATTTGCTACTAATTTGCCAGAAAAACACAATTTTATTAAAAATGGACCAAAAATATGAGGCGAAAATCTGTACAGTTGAGAGGTGTATGATATCTTTGACAGTGCAGTATTAGAACATCATATATATATATTTTATACATTTGTAATAGAACAGCTGTAAACATGGATATGCATGAGTAAACATATAGGTACCTGTAGTAAAGTGGAAGTTAGACAAGTTATTCAGGTTGTATTAGTCTTAAGTACCCTTTAAAGGGTGGAGGAAACTAAAACAATGAGTAACAAGGTCACACCTTGGAGTAAACTAAAACAATGAGTAACAAGGTCACACCTTTGAGTAAACTAAAACAATGAGTAACAAGGTCACACCTTGGATAAACTAAAACAATGAGTAACAAGGTCACACCTTGGAGTAAACTAAAACAATGAGTAACAAGGTCACACCTTGGAGTAAACTAAAACAGTGAGTAACAAGGTCACACCTTGGAGTAAACTAAAACAATGAGTAACAAGGTCACACCTTGGAGTAAACTAAAACAATGAGTAACAAGGTCACACCTTGGAGTAAACTAAAACAATGAGTAACAAGGTCACACCTTGGAGTAAACTAAAACAATGAGTAACAAGGTCACACCTTGGAATAAACTAAAACAGTGAGTAACAAGGTCACACATTGGAGTAAACTAAAACAATGAGTAACAAGGTCACACCTTCGAGTAAACTAAAACAGTGAGTAACAAGGTCACACCTTGGAGTAAACCTTGTTCCTCATTGTTTTAGTTTACTCCAAGGTGTGACCTTGTTACTCATTGTTTTAGTTTGTTGGTTGGGATATTTTGCAGACATCCTAGTGGTTATGGACATCAGCTGGCTATGACAACCTTGTGTCTCCAAATGTTAGCCCAACAGTCCACTTATGCTGTGTTGAAGAGGCAGTAGGAAGGCTGAAACATGTATGTCCACAGCTAGTGGGGTTTGGCTTTATTGGCCTGAGTTTGTCCATAACAGACTTAAAAAGGAAAAAAGTGGGCATTCAGAACTGCCATGTAGCTGAAACACCTGATGTCCTTAAGGGATCATTTGCATATATCCCATGTTACCTCTAATACAAGAGGTTTTAAGGAATCACACAGTGGAAAATCTAACTTGGCTGGATTTTACTTTAAATGGTAGAGTAATAAGCAGTAACGTATAGGCATAACAATAGTGAAAGAAGTGTTAGTGTAGGAGTAGAGAGTATAGCAGTAGTTACAACAGACTTAGACTGCTGAGGCTTCACTGTTTATTACTAAGTCTGAAATGTTTTGGAAGTGAGAAAAAATGTGTGAAAGTGTTAGTAAGGGAGAGGGTTATTTCTCTTAGTTAATTTGGTGAGGTAATTTAGGGAGAGAGTTATTTCTGTTAGAGATAATATGATGAGGTAATTTAGGGAAAGGGTATTTCTGTTAGAGTTAATCTGGTGAGGTAATTTAGCCAATCTTTGAAAGTGGACAGATTGTTGCTGAGACTTCATGGTAGGGGTAGTGACTACTTCTGTGTTATTAGCTTTGTGAGTGGATAGTAAAGTTTTGCTTGTTGAGCGTAAGTTTCGGGGGGGGGGGGTAGTTAGGTTTGGAGGATACTTTTTAGGCTGGAAGACCTGTTAGGTTTATGTACAATATTGTGTGCAACAACTAGTTGTGAGTAGCTGAGGTAATGAGATAGTTCTAGTTAGTTAAGTTTATTGCGGGCAGTTCAGTGATGATCCCTCTAAGGAAGGTTGCAGGCAAAACTAGAATTTTTTTAATAGCATTGTTGTAGGTTGGGTGCTTGGTTGGCATAGAGATTTTCAAGTATAAGGGAGGCATAAAGTAGTGTCAGTAGTAGATAGGTGGATGCTGTAGCTGGATTCAGTGAGATACTTTTTTATTAAATGTATTTTTCCTAGTTTTGATTTATCTTTTCAATTACTTTTTGTAGATAAAGATCAAATTTTAGTTTTGTCTGTTGTAATGCCTAGCAGCTTAACTTAATGTATTTTACCCTTTAAATTTGACTGATATTTGAGGAATTGAGTTTGAAGCCCGTATTGGTGTCCTAGTGAGATGTAAGGTAAAGAGAAGCATTTTTAATAGGATTTTGCAGAGGTTGGGAGCTTTCTAGTCAAGCTTTATTAGAAGAGAGAGACTTCCACGTAACTGGCATTTTAAAAGATTGCCAGCTACACAGATGAATGTTGAGTTATCTGTTTACTGAATGGAGGATACATGCATGGAGGTTTTGTGGAGGTCATTACAAATGTGCTAGAAAGTAACAGCTGTGTAAATATTGACTTTTTCAGTCTTGCAGAATGTAATCTAGTCATCAGAAGAAAACTCCATATCTGCTTCATCTGCGTAATTGTTGTGGTTTGCCTAAGAGGGACCTCTCCATTGTTCAAGTCCTATCTCTGCAAATCACAATCAGATTTAAAAGCCTCAGCAATCTTGTCTCAGCTTCTGCTTGTGATTGTGCATCTGTCAATGACTCTACCTATGGGAAAAAAAATTCTTATGTCAAGATCGTATTGTGCTCCCATGATCTGCTGGGCATACCCTCTCTTATATGCCATATCCTTCATTTCTGGCATTATTCCACCACACTCTCTCTTCTGTTTTATGTACCCTTATTATAATCCACAGTTGTTCTCTCTATGGATAAGTGTATTAAAAAGTACATTTATTATGGGCGTAAGCTTCCATCTCAGGACACCCACGAGTGGTACATCTATAGCCTTGGGGCAGCTCATTTTGAGTCTTCTTGTGCTCTTTGCGTGGGCTTTGGCTGTCCCACCGTTAATGAAGAGAGGGTTAAGCTGATGCTGAAGGGCCTCCTTCCTTCACGTGACTCTTCTTCGGCCTCCTCTAGCTAAGAGGACAAGTCGGGTCAAAACAAGGATGCTAAGGACATCAAAGTCTCCAAGGGGGACTGTAAGTGGTCAGCCACCTCCTCTTCTGTGGCTGTGGCTTTGGCTTTGTCGGGCCCACTGGATCCAAAGTTCCCAAAACCATTGGATCCCCAGTTGGCCTCAACTCAGCTGTTGGCTCCCGCACCTTGGAGCCAGTCACCTTCAGTGTCACTGTCTCAGAGTCAATCTGCTTTAGCTCCATTACTTCACAGCCAGTCTCCTTCGGCTCTGGTTGCTAGCAAGGCCCCTTTCCCTGCCATTAGTATGCTGAGCTCTTTTTTGGCAAGGGGAGCTCTTTTGGCTCAGACCTTTTCACCTTTTTCCCCTTCTACTTTATAAGAGATTTCACAAGAATCTCCTCCCTGTCTGCACCCTAGAGCCAAGTTTCTCTGGTTTAGATCCATAAGCCAGATCCATTGCCTGGTTAGTGATCTTCCAAGCCCCCCTTGGTAGCTTCCTCAGCTCGCATTTCTCAGTCCATTGGGAAATTGAAGACATCTGAATTGGAGCAGTTGATACTTTTAAAGAAATAGGTGGACTTAGTCCTCATTCTTTTGGCACCAAGCCCTCTTCCCAAAGTTGCAGCTCCTGTACCTTGGTTTCCTCCCTCAGATCCTGCTGAGCAGAGATCTTCAGAGTCAGTTGTCTTCTTTTCCGTAGGACAGGATCCAGTGATCTGGCAGATTTCAACTGCTATCCCTACCATGGTTTCCTTAACTGTTGTGCTGTCAGAGATGGGTGCGTCTGTCCACATCCTGGTGGTTTCCCTTCTGGATGCATTTATTGACCTGGTGTGCCAGAGAGTGTGGAAGGAGCCCAGTACAGTGGAATCAGTCCCTAAAAAGTATGACAAGAACCTCGCCCCACCCAAGGATCAACAGCACAGAAATAAGTGTCCTGCTATGGATGCAGTTGGTGGTGGTGGCCACTAAGAAGGACATTTCAAAGAAAGTTCCTCAGTCAAGCCTCCTAATCAAGAGTCTCAGGTGTTGGACCATTTAAAGAAATGTGCCTACACCTCAGCCACATTTGCACTGAGATATCTAGCTCATTTGATGAGGTATCATTGAGGCATTATGTCAGAACTGTTGAGAGCAGTGAAGACACAGCAGACTCCGGACTCTCAGAAGACTCTGGAGACTCAGCTTTCTGCCCTCCAATCCATCGCTAATGTGTCCATGCTTCTGCTTTCCAACACAGGTGGTGCATGTCACATGTGTCTGGCACCAGCATCGCTTTTTATTGCCACTCTTGGATAAGGTTGTGTGACTTTGCGGGCTGCTTTAAGGCATCCTTTATTACTGCCCCATTTGATGGCTCATCTCTTTTTGGGCTTTAAGTTAAGGACACTTTAGCCAGGAGTGAGCAAGATGAAAAGACATTATTGACTGTTGGAGTTAGTTTTGCTACCCCTCAATAGACCTTTTATTGAAACCAGAAGGGTGGGGGGGAACGTCTCTATTTCAGGAAATCACAGCAATCCTTTCAAGAGGCTCTTTCTGAGTGTTCCCCCCAGTGGTGGGGGAGGCTACCACAATGGGCATTGCCCTTGTAGCAGGAGTGGTCTGCAGAACCAGAGCTTCCAAGGATTTTTTTTCTGGAAGGCCCTTTCAGTTACCCTAAAGGGTTGTCTGACTGTCCTGCTCTGGAGGCAGGCAGGGGTGTATTGACTCTACACCTGCAAGCTTGGGAGGCCATCATTTGGATGCATGGATGTTAATATTCATATCCAGAGGCTGTTCAATTTCATTTTTACAAGTTCCAAGCATAACTCCCAGACAGCTTCAGATGTTCCACCCAATCAGAGAAGAGCAGCAGCCATCAAAATTCAGACGCTGCTAGCAAATTGAAATGAAGAAAATGTAGCTGTATTTCTGAAGGCTCTGAGCATAAATGTAGAAATGTAGTAGGAAAAAATCCTCGGTTCCACCACAGCTGTAAAAATGTTAAAAACAAACTTTAATCTTCAGTAAAAACAACAAAAACAGGAGCACAGTAAAATTCCCTGATAAGCGCTTTCGGCTTACTAGCAAATTGAGTCACCCAAGAGGTCTTGATCTGAGAGCAACTTAAGGTTCTTTTTGATTCCAAAAAAAAAAAAAACAATGACATTAGGCCAGTTCTGGATTTGAGCAAGCTGAATCAGTTTGTGAAGCAAGCCAGGTGTCAGATGATCATGATGCAGTCCATTTTCATCTGTTGAGGAAGGATTACTAGATGAACTTGATCAACTTCAAGGATGTTTACTATTATAGTACTATTATATAAAGATTGCAAGGCATCCAGGAGATTTCTGAGCTTCAGGCTGGGGGCCAATCATTACCATTTCAGAGAGCTGCCAATTGATCTCACCATTGATTCCCCCCCCAACCCATGTGTTCACCAAGTGTATGGCAGTAGTAGCAGCCTGGCTGAGGTTACAGAAGTTCCATGTCTTTCCCTGTCCGGACAATTGGCTCCTAACTGTCCCCATGAGAGCATCCCTAGTAAAGGAGAGGGGCACCTTACTCCAGCTATGCAGTTCCTTAGGGATCACAGTCAACTTTCAAAAGTCCAGTCCTCATCCAGTTCAGACGTTGGAGTTTGTAGGTTGCCATTTGGACACAGTGTCCAAGATTGTAAAACTTCCAGAGTCAAGAATAGTAAACCTTCAGAGTCTGGCAGGTTCCTTGATTTCTTAAAGAAAACTTCCAGCATATCTTATTTTCAGGGTTTTGGGCCACATAGTGGCCACCATCTGTTTAGTTCCCTTGGCTAGGTATCACATGAGGACACTGCAGTGGATTATGGTGGTACAGTGGTCATAGTTAATTTATCTGATGGGATTTCCCATTTTTCTGACCAGAGTTTTACGAGAGCAGATTAGTGGTGGTTGGAGTCTCCCTTGGTGTCTACTAGGAGACCATTGGTGCTTCCCCGTCCTCAGCCTGTGGTTACAAGTGACGTCTCTTTTTTGGGGTTGGGGGTATTTCAAAGGGAGGACTATCCAGTGGACCTGGTCTGCTACCGAGGCCAACCTGCACATCAGCATCTTGAAGATGAGGGTGGTCCTCCTCGCATTGCAGGCTTTTCAAAACATTCTCCCAAATGGTGCGATTTCATTCCAGACAGACAATATGTCATTGGTCTGGTACTTGAACAAACAGGTGAAACCCATTCTTACCCTCTTTGTAGGAGGCCATGAAGGTCAGACAATGAGCATTTCATCTCTGCAGTTTCTGATTGCAGCTCACATCCAGAGGAAATCCAGTATCTTAGCAGACAGTATGAGCAGGGCCATTCTCCTTCCTCACAAGTGGGCTGTGAATCCGTGGGTTGGTGCTTGGATTTTTTGGTGCTGGGGCACTCCATGATATGGCCTGTTTGCTTCCCAATCCAGCACCAAAGGTAGCAGCTATTATGCTTTAATTCCCCCTCAGGGGCAGTCACTCAGGGATGCTCTCTGGTATTCATAGCCCCCAGGTCTTCCATATGCATATACCCTGACCTCATTAGTAATTACGTTTCTGTAGAAAGTGGCCTACTGCAGAGCAAATGTAATCCTCATTGCTCCCTTTTGGCCTCACCAGGTGAGGTTCCCCTTTCTTTGGCTTCTCCTGAGGTACCCTTCTTGTGTCCTGCATCCCATTCTGGATCTGATTTCTCACCCGGTAGAGCTTAGATCCACCCAATCTTCAGAAAGGAATCCCAAGCTGACAGACAGAGTCATACACATATTAACTTTTTCCCAAAAGATGTCTGTAAGGTGTTTGCTACTAAATGGAAGTGCTTTGCCTTGTGGGCTAACTCTCAGGGCTTGCATCCTTTTTTACACAATTGTCAGTCAAAAAGGATCAAGCACCTTACCAAAGTTCTGTGTGACGCCAATAATTCAAATACAAAACGAAGAAAAACGTCACAGAACACTGCTAGGATATTCCACAGTTTAATAAAAGTATAAAAGTATAAAAGGCAGGCAAAAAAATCACAAATCAGAGCGCTTTCGGGTAAAACCCTTCTTCAGATACCTGCTAAAACATTCAACATTCGTTTTTTTACACAATTGGAGGCTATCCTGGGCTTTTCTGCAGATTTGTTTAACTCTGAGTCCAGATATTTGACTATTAAAGTGCAATTGTCAAATATATCTAATTTTCACATTGGTACGGATAATGTGCAGTTGGTTGCCCTTAAGACCTTGAAGGTCTT
The DNA here is from genome assembly GCF_019279795.1 of Protopterus annectens. Taxonomy (NCBI): domain Eukaryota; kingdom Metazoa; phylum Chordata; order Ceratodontiformes; family Protopteridae; genus Protopterus; species Protopterus annectens. The sequence continues at coordinate 577,786,258 of NC_056748.1, forward strand.
TCTCAAAGGATCCTTTGTACTTCATCCTCCTGTCTGAGATCCTGTTCCACCTTGGGACTTGCCTTTCATGCTCCATGTGTTGGTAGCTTCTCCATTTGTGCCCTCTGCTAGTGTTGATTTGAAGTTGTTGTCTTGGAAGATTGTTTTCTCGGTGCCCATTACTTCCACCAAATGTGTGTCAGAGCTGTAGGCCCTCTGTTCTGTCCCTCCTTATTTGATCATTCATCGAGACAATGTGTCCCTTAGACTAGATCCTGCCTTTCTGCCTAAGGTGGTGTTAGTGAATAATTTGAAACAGTCCATTCATCTGCCAATATTTTTTCCCCGATCTGTTTCATTGTGTAGATGTCCATAAGCAGGTGAGGTCTTATTTGGACAGAACAAAGCCCTTCAAAAATTAAACCAGTTATTTGTCTCCTTTTCTAAATCTTAGCTGGGTGTGCTTGTGTCAGATGTTACTCTATCCAAAGAGCTATCTGACAGTATTTCTTTTGGGTATGGTTTGAAGGAAGAATCTTTGCATCACAAACCCAAAAGTCATTCTACCAGAGCTATGCCTACTTCTACAGTTTTTTTTTTTCAAAGCTGATTTAGATGACATTTGTGCAGCTGCTGCTTGGATGGGTTATTATATGTTTATCACCCACTACAAAATGGATAAACATTCGAGGTCTAGAGCTTTGGTTCCACTGTATTGCATAATATCCTTCCATGATACCAACCTAGGGTGTTTCATGGCTTAGGACTGTGTCACACAGGTTGAACCCAGACAGCAAAGACAACATTGGATGGAAATGTTATGTAATCACCATAACAATAGATCTGTGTTGCCTGTTTGATGCTGAAATAAGCATAGTTTCTGATTCTCCCTGTAAGGGTTTCTCTCTCTCTGAAGCTATAGTATGTCCCAGTTTTTCAGTGGGAGAACACCAAGATTTCTCAGTCCTTCAGAAAGTGCTATGAGTTGTTACAGAAGGATTTTCCAAAACCTTCACCCATTCCTCTTGTCCTGTCTGCTTTAGAGGATGTGTGTCTTACTGCCTCCAGTTTTCCCTGGAAGTCAGCCAGCTGTCCCTAAAAAACAGATAAGATGTGAAGTTCCTCTGTCTTTTAAAATTTTATACACTATTCCCAAAGCTGACCTAGCAACTATAGCCGTAGTTGATTCCACTGCTGCTAAGCACTTAGTTAATTCCAATCCTACTCTTTCTAATAAGAAAGGGAAAATTATTAATTGTGTGGGGAAAAGTATATACTTCTGCAACTTCGATTTTTAGAATTTTGAATTGTCAGGTTCATATACTAAAGATTGTTCTGACAGATTGTGAAAATATGAGGAATGTTTTACTTACACTTTCTTTGTGAATTAAAATCTGCTTTAAATAACTTGGTTTCTTATATAGCACAGGTTACTACTCATTGTTTGCAGTGCGTGTACGACTCTGAAATGATAGTTCTTTCGGGGCTATGACCACTGGTACTGTTTTAAGGAGGTTTGTTTGACTGCATTTTCAGAACCTCCCATATGATGTAAAAATGAGACTTTATATTCCCCTTTGGATAGAGATTTAGTGTTCAGACCATCTGCTGCAGAGATGATCAAAATGTGTGATGAATGGGACAAGCTGATCCAGGGAATCTCTTAAGATTTCTCAGCCCTCCTTTTCCAAATTGTCCAAGGGATTTTTTTTTCCCTCATCCATTGTTGGCAAAAAACAGTAAACAGTCTCAATAAAATTCAGGTAAGTAGATGTTTAAGAAGAAATGGCAAGGGGGTTCCAAAAAAAAAAGCCTAAAACCTCCCAAAATCAAGCAGAGTCCAACAAGTCTGAATGACTGTTCAAGAGACCTTGTGACTCCGTCCCACCCTGGTCCCTTTTCTCATCCAGAAAGTCTGAATCTCCATTTTTCTCTTTGGCAGCAGATTGTTTCAGACAAATGAGTTCTGAAAATTATTCATTGAGGTTACAGATGGCAGTGGGAAGAAATTCCTCCTTTACAGGGGGTCATTCCTCATCCTGCAGATCACACTTGTTTGTTTCTACCTGTTCTTCATCACATGCTGTCCCAAGGAGTGATAAAACAATTCCTCCTTCACAAGTGGGGAAGGGGTTTTATTCAGGGATGTTTCTAGTGCCAAAGATAGAAAGAAAATACTTGAAGATCAGTTCTGGATTCTTCTTTACTAAACCTGTTTATGATAGTGCCCAAGTTCAAAATGTTGTCATTTTGCAACCTGTTACTTTCATTTCCTCTTCCTTCAAGTTTCCTGGCAACACTAGACTTAAGAGATGCTTATCATCATATCCCTATTGATTCAGACTTCAGACTTAAGGTTTTGTGTGTCTGGATCAAATTATCATTTCTGTGCCTTACCCTTTGGACTATCCACTGCAACAAGAGTGTTCACAAAGTGTCTAGCTCCACTCACAGTTCACTGCAGGCTACAGGAAGATTAAGAGATTCCCTGGATCATATTTAGATGACTTGCTTACCTTTGCAGAATCTTTTTCAGTGTGTCAGGAATCTCTCTCTTGGGTGAGAGATCTCTTGCACAAACTGACACAACATACAAAAGTCTTTCTTGAGTCCCTCACACAGGATTGTGTTCCTGAGATGTCCAGTAGACCACCTCAGTTTAAAGAGATTTTCTTCCACAGGAAAATAGATCTCTATTTAGATCTGTTTTGAAGGTTTTCCACTCAGATTTCAGTCACTGTGTGGGAATACCTCAGGATTTTGAGTCTCATGGTATCTATGATTCTCATAATGCCCCTGGCTAGGCTCCACCTGAGAAAGATACAGCAGTGGTATCTGATATCTCTTTGGTACCAGCATCAACACCCTATATCTTTTCAGATTCCATTGCTGGATTTTGTCAGAAAATAAATCTCTTGGTGGAGACAACAGATATCCATATATCCAGGTTTCTTCTTCTCTATCCCTGCCTCAAAGCTGTCAGTCACCATAGTCGCTTCAGAATTTGTTTGGGGAGTATTTTCAAGAGGGACAAAAGTGCAGGGGGTATGGGATACCAAGGGGAAACACAAGCACATAAACATCAAGGAGATGCTTGCCCTGATCAAGGCACTCAACTCTCTGAACCATCTTTGGTCCCCAGGACATCTTCAAGTAGTTACACACAATGCCACAGTCATGTGGTACATCAAGCAAGAGGGAATTAGCTCATTCCCCCTTTGCAGACTAGCCATGTTAGTTTGGGATATATCTTCACAGTGCACCCTCACTCTACAGGCATCCTACATTCTGTCAAAGCAAAACTGTATGGCAGACAAGCTGAGCAGGACCAGGACATGCCTTCATGAATAAAAACTAGATAAGAAGTCTTCCAAGATTTGATTCATCTGTGGGGAGTTCATCAAGTAGACCTTTCTGCCCTCCTATCTGAAGAATCAGCTGGAAAAATTCTGTTCCAGGACTTCATACAAGAAGGCCTGGAAGACAGATGACTTTTCTTTTATTTTCTTTGGGCAAGAATGTTCCTGTATGCCTTTCCACCCTTTCCCTAAGATTAAAGCTTCAGAAGGAATCAGCCAATATCATTGTGGTGATGCCGTTATAGCCCAGGCAACCATGGTTCTCCCTTCTTTTGGAAATGGCCAGAGGAAATTACCACAAGATTCCTCACAATCTGAATCTACTTATACAAGACCTAGGGTCTTTGATACACCCCGGCATCAGTCATCTCCAGTTGACTGCTTGGATGATAGGGTTTTTTTAGGCACCTGTTTTTCTGAGGGCATGCAGCGGGTATTAATGGAAGCAAGAAAGCCTGCAAATAGAAAATAGTATATTAGCTAACGGAAAAGGTTTTCAAGTTGTTGCCAACAACATAACCAACACCCTTTCAGGGCTAGCTGTTCTCTGGTTTTACAGTATTTGTATGAGTTACTATCCCATGACTTTTCTTATTCCTCTATCAAGGTTAATTTATCAGCCATTTCAGCATGTGTGCCCATGGACCTCCTCTTTCAATGCAGTCTCATATCAAAATATTCTAGAAAGGGGTTTTGCTTAAGAGGCCTTCTAAGAAAAGTGTCCCCTCCTTGATATCTTAATTTTGTGTTAGAGAAGCAAACACTTGCACCATTTGAACCAGCTAATCTGGCTGACTTGAAGTTGTTAACATGGAAAACACGTTTACTGATTGCTCTGTTGAATGCAAGAAGGGTGCCTGAGTTGTGAACTGTTATGGTAAGTCAGCTCTATCTCATTTTCCACAGGGACAAGATTTCTTTAAGAACTAATCCTGCTTTTATAGCTAAAGTGGTATCTGAATTTACTTTAAGCCAAACTATCCATCTCATCGTTTTCTTTCCTGAACCTAAAAATGAGGGTTGAAAGGATATTCTCTACCTTGGATATTCACAGACAACTTAGGTATTGTCTTGACAGAACTAAATCCTTCAAATCTTCAGATCAATTGTTCATTTCTTGTGAAGGTAAGAAGAAGGGACAACCTGTGTCAAAACAAACTATTTTAAATGTTTGTCTAAGGCTATTACCTTTTGTTACACTCACCATGACAAATCTAGTTCAGGCAGGGTCAAGGCCCTCACTCTACCAGGGCCTTGGCTTTATTAATGGAGTTTTGGAAAGGGTTGGATGCAAGAAGTATTCTAGAAGCTGCTACTTGGTCCTCTGTGCATATTTGTACAAAACCCTATAAGCTTTGCTAGGACCATTTTCCAGGGGCTTCTGGACCCCTTTCTTTCCACCTCCCAAATATAGTTAGCAATGGTAATCTACCCATATAGTTAAGACTACTGCAGTAGTGATCAGTATAAAGAATATAGTACAGTTGTGTAAGCTGAACTTAGCATAACAGTAGATGTTGGAATGATCACTGCTGCTGTAGCTGCTCCACCCCCCTTGTTTTTTGGTGTGTTTTTTTATGCCAGGGTGAGGAAGTTTATTTTTTGTTTTTCCCAGCATTGTCCTTTCAAGGCTTAGCCTCTCTGTGTCTGCTGGCAGGAAAGCTCTGAATGGCTTCATGCCCAAACTTGTCTTTTAGTCAGCTCAGCATGAGCTGCCTGACAGTTTGGACACATGGAAGATGGCCTGAAGCTTTGAAAGCTGACCTGCTGATGTTCTTCGTGTCTCACTGTTGCAGTCATCACATTTGGGTAATCCCTGCCAGGGTAGCCCTCGGCCAGCTCGAGTACCAGAGGCTTTGTATTTCTGCATCGGTTGCTGTCGCTTGAGGACTGACGTCAGGTCATCAGTAGTATAAAGTAAGGCAGCTGTTGCCATTACATCAGCCTTTCTTGCCATGGAGCCCGAAGCAGAAGCAGTTCGCATGAGTGCCGGCTGGCCGCTACCTGAGTTTTCTTCTCTCAACTGAAGTTGAAGTCTTCTAAAGCTAAGTACCCCGTTGGGGATCCTTTTTTCTTGCACTAACCAATGACAGAAAAAGTTAACAATTGTCTCGCCTGTGGAAAGCAAATACCACACCGAGACTTCCACTCTTACTGTGTCACTTGTTTAGGCCCAGAACACGATGTCCCCCGTTGTCACTTCTGTGCTTTGTTCAATGCCAGAACTATCCATCGTCGGGCCCTTATTTTAACCAGATATTTTCTTTTACAGTCCTCAAATTCCGATATGGCTTTGGTAAGCCATCCGTCAGCAGATCTTCTGAAAAAACGTAAATATAAAGACAGAGACAGACTGCACAGGTCCAAACCTACCGATGACGCTTCCATTAAGCTAGTCATCAGTTCTCCAGTACTCAGTGAGGTGCTTTCACAGCCCCTGATGTCCACTTCAGTTGACCTGCAGGCCACTACTGAGACCGTTTCAGAGTCCAGTATGCCGCAAAACTCTTCGACTAAGGATCCTACGGTCATCTCTACCTTGGATGGGTCCAGAGCCGCTGAGCAGACACCAGCTTCCGAGGAAGTCCTTTGCACTACTGAATCTTGATACAAACCGTCTTCTTTCATGACTACCATTCTTTTAAAAACGACCGAGTTTCTTAGACCTAGGGTTCGAACCACACCCAAGAAAACGACGACCCACTCTCAGACGACTGCTACCTTGCCTCAGTCTCAAATGCTTAAAATGGCAGAAGACCTTATCATGCTGATCAGGGGAAGCCAAGCTACCCCTCAAAAAGGAAAGAGATCTGTCCCCTGTAGTTTTGTCTGAATAAGAGTCAGATGAATCTGATGCATCTGACTATGAAGACATGCAACCCCTCTCCACTTATGAGGATTCTGATGCAGAGGACTCCATTCCTTCAGCCTCTCCCCCAGAGGATGTGTCTTTTGGGGAAACCCTGCATACTTTAAGGGAGCATTTCCAATGGGAGAGTCAAGACTACCCTCAGTCTAAAATGAGACTCAGGAATTCCTAGATCTTCCGCAATACAGACCCTTGGCCATCCCCCCAGTCCTGGATGTTGTGGATGATGTTTTCTTTGAATCCAGCTTGACTCCTGATGACCTACCTCCTGCTCCCAGAAAACCAGACAGGTACTATAGAGTCCCTGACTCACACAAATATCTTTTTTTTTAAATCCAACAGCTGACCCTGAGGTCATTTCTCAAGGGCCAAAAGGGATTAAAGCAACCTCTGCTAACAATCCAACACCCTCAGACAGGGATTCCCGAGCATTGGACAGATGGGGTAAAAAAGTATACAGCTCAGCAACTCTTGCTATCAGGGCACTAAATTGTCAGTTCCATATGCTGAAATTTCAGCAACATACCTTGGAACTCCTTAAACAAAAAATGTCTTCCCTTCCTGCTTGGGCAGAATCTAAAGATTTACAAGACTTAATGCACTCTGCAAGCCAAGTAACCACACACACTTTGCACTGTGGTTTTGATGCCCCAGAAGCTTCTTGCAGGGCAGCAGTCACTGGATCTGTCATTAGAAGACATACATGCCTTAAGGAACAACCCTGCCAGACCATGTCAAATCTAAATTGTTGGATGCCCCTTGCACAAAGATAACTTGTTTGGCACTTAGGCAGAAGAGGTCTTAAAAAAGATGGAAGTAAAAGCAAAATCTATGCAAACAGTTAAGGATTTCTTACATGTCCAGCCCCCTAGGTTCAGCAGGCATTGTCCCTCCAAGCACTGGCCCTTTTTTGCTCCAAGTAATCCACCCCAACTTAAGCCCCATGGAAACAGACCCCCGCCCCCCAGTCAACAGCCCCAGGGAATGCAGAGATCTAAGCAGTGGACTACCTCCACTTCAAAACCAGGGAGTTCTAAGCCAGCCCCTTATGGTAAGAACTCATAATGACGCACCTCTTCCACCTCCCCCCTCTACCCACCTTCACTTACCCCTAGGAGGAAAACTCTCATTTCACTCAAGCCCCTGGGCCACCATAACCAATGACTAATGGGTTCTGAACATTGTGTCTCAGGGATACAAATTTTCCTTCCATACCCTTCCAACCCCAAAAGGGTTCCCAGATCTAAAACCAAATCAGTGGGCAGAGGCTCAAAAGCAAATCCTTTCTCTGTTCTCTATTAGAGCAGTAGAGCACATTCCTGCAGAACAGATAGGCCAAGGCCTCTACTCCAGACTTTTTCTGGTGCCCAGAAAAGAGGGCACCTGGCGCCCCATCCTCAATCTATCCATTTTAAACACCTTCCTGATGATCCCATAATTCAAAATGCTCACCCTCCAGCAGCTGCTACCCATGCTCTCCAAGGACACTTGGCTAGCCACCCTAGATCTAAAAGAGGCCTACCTCCTCATTCCTATCAGGGAATCATGGAGGAAATATCTCCGCTTCAGGGCAGGATCTCAACACTTTCAGTTCTCTGCGCTTTCCTTTGGCTTATCTACTGCTCCCAGAGTTTTCAAAAAATTTCTGTCTCCAGCCATTGCCTTTTGCAGACAAAGAAATATTCAAATTACCCCTACTTAGATGACTACCTTGTTCAGGCAGACAACCAGGAAAAGCTGCTCAAGCACCTGGCCTTTGTAAAGACCCTACTAACCTCCCTAGAGTACACAATCAATGAAACAAAATCCAAACAGGTGCCCACCCAAAGGATAATCTTCCTGGGAGCAAGTCTTGACACAGCATCCCAGATGGCATTCCTTACACCAAATAAACACATTTTCCTGACGCCCTACTTTTCTCAATTAGCCACCAGGCCCCAGCTATCTGCAAACAAGATCCTGCAAGCTCTGGGGTTCATAGTATCTTGCATACTACTCATTCCATGTGCCAGACTGCATATGAGGAAACTTCAGTCGTACCTAAAGAGCCTTTGGTGTCAACACTCTCAATACCTGGAAACTCTTCTACCTGCAATTCCTTGCCTCAGAAAGGAATTTCTTTGGTGGGCAACAGCATGCTCCCACAACAAGGGACTGCCCTTCTCCCCACCCCTCCGCCAGCAGACCCTCACCACAGATGCATCAGACTACGCCTGGGGTCCACACCTGGATGGCAGTAGCATACAGGGCCAATGGAGCCCTCAGGAAATCCCTCTGCACATCAGTCAAAAAGAGATGACGGCTGTGCAGCACATCTTGATAGCTTTCAAACCCCTTCTCTCTTCAGGGGTTCTCCTGATCAAAACAGGCAACATCACTGTGATGTGGTACATCAACAAGCAGGGAGGGAGTCACTCCTACACTCTATGCAGGCTGGTCATGACCCTTTGGCTTACAGCCTCTTCTATGCAACTACACCTGTTATCACAATTCTTACCAGGCTCTCTCAACTCTCTGATAGACCATTTAAGCAGAAATCTTCTGGCCCCACACGTGTGGCAACTCACCAATAGAACCTTCACCCTAATAACGCAGAAATGGGGAACCCCGAAGGTCGACCTCTTTTCTTCCCACACTAACCATCAGCTCAGAAAATTCTGCACCAGGGAGCATCAGTGCATGGCTTGGAAAGTGAATGCCCTGTCCTTCCCATGCGTCAATCTATTGGTCTATGTCTTTCCTCCTCTACCTCTCATCCCCAGGATACTGCTCAAAATAAGGGAGGAAAAACCAAGGACCATTCTTATAGCTCCAGACTGGCCCCGACAACACTGGTACACCTTGCTGCGCAGCCTGCCCCCGCTGCCTCCATAGCATCTTCCTCAGATTCCAAACCTCCTGACCCAGAGGGAAGGGGAATTCATGCATCCCAAATTGTAGACACTCAGTTTGGTAGCTTGGCTTATTCCCTAACCCCGAACCAATCTGCCATCCTCAGTAAACCGGTTCTGGATGTTATCCATGAGGCCAGATGTCCTAGCACCAGAAAGTCTTATGCAGATAAATGGAAAAGGTTCTGCACCTGGATTCAGGCTAAGGGAGCCAATATGTCACAGCCCTCCATCCCTCTCATCCTGGATTACTTAGCTGACCTACTACACAGTGGTCTCTCTTTCTCCTCTATAAAAATTCATGCCTCTGGTATTTCTGCTTATTTTCCCACTGAGCAGCCCCTTTTCTCACACCCTTTGATCAAACAGTTCCTCAGAGGGGCTAGCAACTTGAGGACCCCCAGAAGGACACCAACACCAGCTTGGGACCTTAACTTTGTCTTGGAAAAGCTCACCCTGCCCCCTTTCAAACCAGCTTCTTTTGCAGAGCTAAAATTTCTCTCCTGGAAGACAGCTTTCTTTCTGGCCATCACTTCAGCCAGAAGAGTTTCTTAGGTGCAAGCACTCATGGCTGTGGAATCTTCCATGCAGACAGGGTATCTCTCAGAACTAGCCCATCCTTCATGCCCAAGGTGGTGTCCAGTGTGGTTCTCAACCAATCCATTCATTTGCCCATCTTCTTTCCTAATCCCCAGAACAAGGGGGAAAGGATTCTTCACTCTCTAGATGTGCACAGACAGCTCATATTCTATCTGGACAGGACTAAATCCTTCAGAAAGTCTGATCAATTGCTGGTTAGCTTTGCTACAGGAGCAGAAGGCAAAGCCATCTCCATGCAAACCATTTCCAAATGGATAGCACACTGTATCCATTTCTGCTACAAACAGCATGAAAGCTTCCCCCCAAGGGGATCAAGACACACTCCACCAGAGCAGTCTCCACCTCTGCAGCTTTCCTAAAAGGAGTCCTCACCAGGGACATCCTGGTGGCTGCCACCTGGACATCTGTTCACACTTTTACCAACTATTACCACCTGCCTCTCTTCTCCAAATCCAGGGCAGGGTTTGCCTCTGCAGTCTTGCAGGGCATCCTAGCCAGCCCCTAGTTTCCTTGACTGCCTCCACTCAGCTTTGGGAATCTATCCAAATGTGATGACTGCAACAGTGAAACACAAAGAACATAGTATAGTTGTGTACACTTACCATAAATGTAGATGTTCAAGTGTATTCACTGTTGCAGTCCTGGTTTCCCTCTCTCCATCCTCCTTTATTCTCTTTCTTTCCTTACAAGGGACATATTGGTATTTATTCTACACTGGTGGAGTTCTTCCACCAGAACCTGGCCTCCTACTTTGGGGGCTCCTGACAGGTTAGGGCAAGAAAAACTGATGTAATGGCATTGGCTACCTTACTTTATACTACTGACGACCTGACTTCAGTCCTGAAGCAACAGCAACCAACACAGAAATACTAAGTCTCTGGTATTCTGGCCAGCCAAGGGCTACCCTGGCCAGGGATAACCCAAATGTGATGACTACAACAGTGAATACACTTGAACATCTACATTTATGGTAAGTGTACACAACTGTACTTTTTATCCTTAGCAGGATATAACCCATATAGCTAAGGCTACTGCAGCAGTGATCATTCAAACCACTGCTGTTATGGTAAGTTCATCTTACACAACTGTACTGTCTAGTAATGTCAATGAGGTAGTATATCCTGGAGTAGTTCATAAATAAAAAATTCCTTAGCTATGCTGCTGTGTAGTAAATCCAGAAATGTGGAACCCATGGTCCAACACATCATTTCAACATGGTCACTTTTCTGCTACTTTGTAGTAAATCCAGAAATGTGGAACCCATGGTCCAACACATCATTTCAACATGGTCACTTTTCCTCAAGCTACTATAGAGATATTGTTTCATCCACATAAAAGATTGATACAATCTATTTAAAGGAGTCTTTCCTCCTCTTACAAAACTCAGTGCTAGGGTCAGTTGAAGGAGCTGTAAATCTGTATGACATTTGCTTAATACCTTTTCGTAAGCAACAATATTATGTCATGTACTAAAGGGCCAGTTGTACTCCTAAATACCTAAACAAAGTATTTCTGCACAAAGATGGAAATTTTGTCCTTAGTGTCTATAAAGGGTTAACAATCTAGACCAAAGCCTGAGTTTTGGTAGTATTAATCCTATAGCCTGGAAGAAAGCCAAACTGCTCTAATAACTGAAAATATGAAATTACATCTTCTGGGTCTGTAAGGTAGACCAAGTAGTCCTCCACAAAAAAAGACCACTTCCATTTCTCTTACCCAGTAACCATTCAAAGCTTACAGCTTCTGCCAGTTTTCCATTATACTTCGCTAACAGAAGATGAGAGAGCAGACATCCGAGATTTATACCATCCTGAAGAAAAAGGTTTCATCTGTGCTTATGGAGATTCATATATGTTAAGCAAGAGTTTAATAATATCTTAAAGAAACCCAAATTGCTTCAGAATCTTAAACCAGTTAAACCAAATAACACTGTTAAAAACTTTCTTTTCATCTAAACTAATAGCTGTGAAAAAGCCCACCACTCATGATTGTTTGGTCTGCAAACATCAATGTCTTATGCATTGCCCCTAATGTAGCCTTCAGAAATAAAACCAGAATATACATATTGAGTGATATCTTTGATGCATGTATCCCCATTAACAACTTATAATGCTGATTTATGAATAAATGTAGGACAATAGGGCTCTAGAGTTGTAGGATCCTTCCCCTCATTAAATAATACCAATGTTATAGTTTGATGCTAAGAAGATAGAACCCTTTTAATTCTCAAAACCACTGTTTAACAACATTCTTAACCTCTCCAGGAAACATTCTCCCCCGTGCTGATAAATCTCTGCAGGAATACTGTCTGGTACTGGAGACCTGGCCTTCAGAAGAACCTGCAACAGGATGTGAAGGTCTTCAGAATTAGAAGTCCACTAGTCTCATCTGTTTTAATCTTGAAAGGGATAGTTCTTCAAAATATTTGTCAGTTTCCTCTAGAAATGAGTTTTTATGGCAATTTTTGTATATATGGTTCTTGATAATACTCTGTAAAAATCACTAGAATGTCAGACAGCATTTTATGCCTTTCATCTGATGGTGACATGCAAATTACTCCTACTGTTTAGGCCCCTCCCCCATTCTATCATTAATTTCCAAGTCAACTGTTTTTGTGCTTTTGAATAATCCTCAAGATCCCCCATTAAGGGGACGTGCCTTATAACGTAATTCATCTTCCATTATTTTAATGAGTTCTCATTCCCCTAATTCTGTTTCCTGTAGTACTTTATCAAACAGCCATGCATGTATCTTCTCCTTTTCTAATAGCATTCTCTGCCATTCTCTTCAAGCAAATAACTTAATGTCTGTAATCATGGCTGTATATTATTGTAGAACTGATCATTTGCTCATCCCACCAGTTTAAAACTTTTGTTGAGCTTAAGGCTTCAGTCCATTCATGCTACACAGCATGGTCATTCTTTTAGAAGGCACTTGTTTTATTCAACTATTTATTTATTTATTTTACTATATTTTTCTTTCATAGGTTTCTTAGGTTCATAGGTATGTATTAGGCTAATGGCCCTGGAGTCTATATAAGCCTAGCCCAAGAAGATTCCCTGGCATTTATTATATAAAATATGGTTTAAAGTAGTATCAATGACTGGGCAAGAAACCACTATAGGAATCAAGAAAGCATTTGAAGGTGATAAGAGTAAACTGAAACATTACAGTCTTTTTCATCCACGACTTTGGCTACAAAGTCAAATGAAAATGTGCACTCATATGGGGGGGGGGTTACTGGAGCCAGTTGAACTAGCATATTTTGTAAGGTGGAAAGAAAAAAAGAGAGTACCCAGATTAAAACTCACATAGACAGTATCAGAGGTTGGGATTGAGCCGTGGACCATAGTGCTGTAAGGCAGTTAACTGTGAGCATTTAGACATCATGCCACATGCAATAAGTTTATATTTTGGTGACAACTACTGTAAAAGGAAGTGATTACAGTGAGTAGATTAATAGTGATAGACTGGGAGTAAAAGCCCTCTGTTTATTTTTAGGCACTTTCTAGAGGTGCCATAGCTTGATTTGCTTTGCCTGTTTGGTGTAAATTAGTGGTAAACGACTATATTTTCAGTGTACCACCTTAGTTACTGTTATAATCATGCAAAACTGCAGCTCTCCCAGTATTTGGCATGTAGGATCTTGGCTGCTTGTTAGTATCTCCATGCATGCAAATCATTCAAGGTAGTGGTTTTACATGGCTGGATCTGTTAACATTCCCCACACAATGTACTCGCACATAAGGCAGGTAGGTGCAAAGGCCAAAAAACAATGCAAAACTCAAAATGAGGCCAGCACCAAAGAGTGAGTTGGATATTGTGTATTTAATACAGAAAGGCAAATACCATAAAATCAGACCGATTTTGGCCCCAAGGCCTTCTTCAGTGATACTGTGGCTGACAGGGCACATTGCAAGTTAAAAAAGTTTGTTAACATCCTGAGAAGGGATGCATGCATAAAGGCGTGCATGTTGTGGATATTGTAGCATCTATACACACACATCCCCAAGAGGCATTGTGGGTATACCTTTACTATTAGCTATCTGCAGTTGACAATTTCCTGTTCCTGATAAGTCATTCACTAGCAACTCTGCGGGAAAACAGTTACTACACAAGTATCTTTTGGAATATTCGGACTGGATGATGGAGCCTAGTCACTGAGTTGGTAAAAAGGATAATTAAAAGGCTACTTAAAAAGCACATATACGTGAGTGAGTTTTTATTTGTCCTTTGTTGGCCAGGTTTCCCCCAATAGGCTAGTAACCTTTCTTCAGGAGAGAACCAAGGTGGTATTTATACTACTAGGGGAAATTTGGCCGAGGTGACATCACACGCATCACCACATATAATTTCAGTCAGCTCCAGCCCGCCCTTGTTAAGTAAGATGATTTTCTTACCTTAGCAAGGCATACATTGCAGGCTAGTAATCTTGATGTCCAGAGGCCATAACAGGTGAGCATTCCCTGTAAAGAAATTCCTGATGAAACGGTCTGATGATTCTAACTTTGACAGATATTGGGCTTCTTCTTCAGATTCACAAGTCCAACTTTCTGAATGTGAAGAAAGTACAAATTCTTTTCCTCATGTGGAAGAATTCTCCTTTAATTAGAGCATAGACAGGATGAATGAGTTTTTTTTTTGAAAAAATGTATGTTCTCCATGAACTGAGGTGGTATTATGATACGTTACAAATGGCTATTCCTCATTCCATATTTATTATTTATTTATTTTTATTTTACATTTGTTTACCGGGCTAGTCTAGCTGGATACATGTCCATTTTCAGTAGAGGCCCGGGGAGAAAAGCTCCAAGAAGAAGGTACAGATAACATAATAGATGCTAAGACAATAAAAATTACTATAGGCTTTACATATATTTGAAATAGAGATAAAAATAAAACAATTGGCTATACATGTAGTTGAAATAGAGAATAAAAATACAACAATTGGCTTTACACACTATATAAAACAGGCACAGAACTTAAGTAAATAATCTCACATGCTTCAATTGCAATTGTCGTCCTAGAGGGAAGTGGTGGAATTCTGGGGTGGTACAGGCCTGGACTTTTTGTTAGTCAGGTTTGGTACAGGGGCACAGCCAGTGTGACTTGAGGAATTCTTTGAGGTGTTTTTTGAATTGGTTGAGTGACATAATAATTCTTAGGCTGGTTGGGAGGGAGTTCCAAAGCCTACCAATGGAGTTGGTGTAGAGAGCATCACCTCCAGAGTTATTAGATTATCCATCCATCTTATAATGCCATCCCTGGAGGATATGTTGAATGCTGCCTGCTGTCATCCTGATACCCAGCAATCAGTCCCTAAAAAAGCTGATAAGGCATATGAAGTACCTCAGGCTAATATATTTCTTTTCTCGCCCCTTAGATCAAATCCAGCTGCTATATCCACTGCGTATCCTGCTTGTGAATAGGCTAGTTTTGAACATAAGCCTTTCACTGGTGACAAGGAAGGCAAGGTGTTGGACTGTCTAGATATGGGAAAGGTTTCTTCTTCCACTTTGGCTTTCAGATTTCTCACCTATCAGGCCTTTAGGTTGAAGTTTATGCTTTGTTATATCGATAGTATGAGGGAACTTGCTACATCGCCTCCTACAGAAGAAAGTTATTTTTTTTATAAACTGTCTCTACCTTGCCCCATATTTCCAAACATGCTTTGAAGAGTATGCATCATTGTACAGATGTAATGTCTATGGCCACTGCTATTGCTGCTAAAGTGCTGAGAAGATGCGCTAGGATATGCAGTGAAAAGTTTTCTGATGAGGTAAACTTTGAAATCTTAGAGTCTGCTTTAGATGAGGAGGTATTGTTTGGCTCATCTGCTATCCAAGTTTTCAAACAATATGGTGAAAGAGGGAATTTGATTCTTGGAGTTTTTAAAATTTTTTATTTTCTCAGTACAAATCTTATTGGCCTCCCTCTTTTGCAAAGAAATTAAAATAAAATTGAAAAAAAAAACAACTAAGCAAAACCAGTGATATTCTGGCAAACGAGGAACTAAAAAGAGATGGTCAGAGAGAAATAACAGCAAGAAATAGGGGTCCTTTCAGGAAAAAGGACAGAACAATAGTACAAAACAACTATGCCAGCATTCTTTCTCCTCTTACCTCCCCTCCGGCCAGTATCTCTACATGTCTGTCCCACAAACTATTCCTCAGCCAGAAGCATAGCTGGTTCAACCAGCGTCTTAGGCTGGTACTGTGCCCCACCCCTCAGCTATTCAAGTAAAGGGCAAACAAAAAGCTGTTCACTGTAATAAGGTGCTCTAAACATTGTAAGCAATCAGCTTATTACAGTTAAATCTATGGCCCCCAGCTCTTCCATTAAAGAGCAAAACAAAAAAAATAATTACTGATGTTCCTTCTATTGGCACAGATGCATGACACTCCCCCCTCCCTCCTGCCCCAGCAATTCAGGTCCCGTTTCTGTGCCCTACTCCCATCCCTCCCTCAACATAATGTCTTTTATACTGTAGCAAACTGCTTGCTGCAATTTATAACCTGCCTGCATGGAGTGCTATGGCCCTCATGTTTTAGTTTAAAAAAATCTTCTTTTTAAACAGTAGCAAACTGCCTGCTGCAGTTTATACCCTGCCTGCACAGAGCACTACAGCTCTCTGGTTTTAGTTAAAACAAAAAAGGATTTTTTTCTTTCTACTTTTTAGCTGCAGCAAACTGCTTGCTACAGTTTAGTCCACACACAGAGCACAACAGCACTCAGGTTTGACCGCAAATGCAATACCAGGTTTTAAAACTCGTATTGATGTAACAAAAGATCAGGATCAGCTAGTCACACTACCCCAACACATTGTACCCTGGAGCAGTTGCCCCCGTCACCCTGCCCTAGCTAAGCTACAGTACTGTCCTCAAGATCTGCCTTTGGCAAAAGATTTTCTCAGACAGTTAGGTATTAAAGGAGCTGCAGGTTGGTTACTGATGGCACTAGATACAAAAACCTCCTTTCAGGGAATGCCTGCTCGTCCTCTGAACCAAACCTATTTTTTTTTCCTCAAGTTCTTCTTTCTTTATCCACCCAAGGATGCGTATAATCAGTCCCTCTAACTCAAAGGGGCAGTATGTTTCTGGTATCAAAGAAAGAGGCCTGTTGGAGACCAGTACTAGGTCTTTCATTTCTAAACCTGTATGTGAAAGTACCAAAATTCAGCATGTTGACCTTACAGAACCTAATACCCCTCCTTCCTGCCATGGTTTACATAGTAACACTAAACTTAAAATATGCTTATTACTACATTCCCATACCAAAGGTTTCAGGAAATTTCTAAGGTTATCTGTTAATGGGTCACATTATCAGTTCTCTAAAGTTCCCTTTAGATTATCTACAGCTCCAAGGGTGTTCATGAAATGCTTATCTCAAGTCATTGCTTATTGCAGACTAATTGACATTTACATTTTTCCTTATTTAGACTGATTTATTTTCCAGAATGGTTATCCAGATGTCAAGTGTCATTTATGGGAAGTATATCTCTTCTGACTAATCTGGGCTCCTAGAAAATATTTAGAAATACTCACTGATTACATCTCACAGGACTCTATTTCACAGCTCCATTCTAGGTACTTTTCTTCAAAAGGCCATTTTGACACAACAGAAGGTGGATTTTTGTCTGGAATCTTTCCTGATTACCCAGACAGTCTCAGACTTCTGCAAGAAAATTTCTCAGGATCCTGGAGCCATGGCTTTCCCATGATTCCTATAGTCAGGTTACATATGAGAAAGGTACAGTGGTTTCCAAAAACACCTTGACCCAACATGAAAATCCTGTGGAGCATCAAACTCCGGTTATGGGCTTTCCAAAAATGGAACTGCATTAATAGAGACATCAAATTCAGCTGAAACCAGGTCTGCCTATCTCTTCTCAGACAAAGCATTCTCTCACCATGGATGCCTCATATTTTGCTTGAGGAGCAGTTTCAGACAGCTCAAAGCACATCAATATAATGGATATGTTGCCTGTAATCCATGCCTTAAAATCTGTCCATCATCTTTGATCACAAGGACCTCTTCAAATGATTACAGACAATACCACATTAATGTGGTAGATAAACAAGCAAGGGAATTTAAGGTACCCCTATGCATACTGGGTATGGTGGCTTAGGTTATAAGTTTTTTGGCATTCCATAACTCACTGAGCATCTTACAATTTATCAGAGCAAAGCAGTAACAGACAAGCTGAGAAGGACCAGGACAGACCCTCATGAATGGAAATTGAACAAGAGGGCCTTCCAGGAACAGATCCACTTGTGGGGAATGCGTCAAAAAGATCTGTTCACCTTCTTTATAAACAGGCAACTAAATACATTTTGTACCAGGGTGTTTTGCAAACAAGCATAGAAAACAGGTGCATTTTCATTCACTTGGAAGGGAATGCTCCTTTATGATTTTCAACCCTTTCCACGGATATCCAGGTAATTCTGAAGATTCAGAAGCATTCCAAAAAATCATTATGGTAACTCCCTTTTGGCCCAGGCAACGTTGGTTGTCACTTCTTGTGGAATTGGTCATAAGCAATTACCACACGCTTCCTCAAAGCCTGGATCTACTCAGAGAAGAAGGGGGAGTCTAATATACTCCAGTCTCAATCAACTTCAACTGACTACCTGGATTATTCAGTTCTAATACCTTTTAGGCACTTTCATGATGATGTGTAGCAGGTACTGAAGGAGGCAAGAAAGCATGGTACTAGAAAATCAAATATTGGTAAGTGGAAACAATTTTCTAGTTGGTGCCTAACCAGTAACCAGGAGCCATCCTCTGTTTTGTACCACTGGTACTCAAATATTTGTATGAGTTAATTTCCTCTCTTATTCCTCTGTAAAGGTTCATCTTGCAGTCATTTCAGCACATCTATCCATGTACCATCCTTTTTCTTTTCTGTTTATGGTAAAAGTTTCTAGAACGAGTTTTAAATCTGTGATCTCCATGCAAACAGGTTGCTCCTCCTTGGGATCTCAAATTTGTGCTGGGGAAGTTGACTACAGCACCATTTGAACCTGCACTTCAGGCTGATTTAAGGTTCTGGTCTTGGAAAACTATACACATCATGGCTCCTACATCTACAAAAAGAGTATCTATGAGTTCCAAGCTCTCATGGAGGGTGAACCTTACCTCATATTCCACATAGATAGGGTCACATTAAGAATAAACTCCTCGTTCATGCCCAGAGTGGTTTCAGAGTTTACTTTGAATCAAGCTTTCAGTCTCCCAGTTTTCTACCTAGAACCTAAAACACAGGGAGAAAGTATTATGCATACTTTGGACGTGCAGAGGCAGCTCAGATACTATCTTGATGGAACTATGTCCTTTATTTCTTATCAGGGGACAAAAAAGAGACATACTGTGTCTGTACCAATAATTTCTAGGTGGTTGTCCTCAGCTATTGCTTTTTGTTATTCCCCCATTGCAAAATCTTTCTAGGCAGTATCATGGCACATTCTACTGTTGTCTTGTCTTCCTCAGTGGTAAACTGGAAAGAGTTGGAGTCTAGAAGCATTGTAGATGCAGTTACATGATCTTCTGTAAATTCTTTTACAAAGCATTACAAACTGGATTCCTTTTCTAGGTCCAGAGCTACCTTTGCTGAGGCCATTCTTCTTCTTCCTTCTCCAAGCATGGTTAGGATTTTAGTAATCAACCTATATAGTCAGTGGGAATGATGAACATAGTACAGTTGTGTAAGTTGCACCTATCCATAATAGTAGATGTTTGAATTCTTCATTGCTGCAGTAACCACATCTGCCCTGTATCCCTCCCCCCACTATTGCTTGTAGTTGGAATATAAAGTAAGGTTATGTGTGTTTCTGCTTTATCCATTTCCTTGTTGTTATTGGATATTTGATTCAGGACTGTTAGACTCCTCTCTCCCTCTCTCTCTTTCTCTGTATGGGTAAGAAAGTCTTGAAGAAGTCTTCACTTTAACTGCTGATTTCTCTCCCTAGGGCTAGCCAAACAGCAGTCAGAGCTGCAAATTGGGAGGAGGTCACAGCTTTGGGAAGTTGGCAAGTTGTAGTTTCCTACTCAGGGAAACAGCACGTATAGCCTAAAGGCTACTGCAACAGTGAGGAATTCTCACATCTGTTGTTACTGGTAAGTGTACCTTATATAATTGTACTTTCCTTCCCACTCTACTCTCCCATTGCTCCTCCAGCAGCTGAGCTGCTGATCATTCTTGGTCATCTGGGTTGCTGTCAGGACTGTGGTGATGAATCCCTTTTATGAACTTTCTGACTACATTTGTAAGGATTGGGATTGACCATAGATTTAGGGAACTGGATAGAAGCAGTATATTAGGAAACCACAGTAGACTTCATAGTAAATGGGAGCATCATGAAGAAAACAGTTACTGTGAGGAGAACAAAGCAGTAGTGCCCCTTCCCATCAGGACTGTTCATCCCAGGAGTGGAATCATTGGCTAGAATACTAAGGGAGAAACTAGCAGAAAAGGGGAATCAAGGAAAAAAGACATTTTGGGTGTTCTGCTTTTCACAGAAGACTGCACATGCTAACAGAAAACCAGAGGTGGCAAGAATGGTGATACAATTTTTCAAGGAATTCTCCCATGTAAGCGGGTCTGTTGGCTGGGACTATGCTTTTAGGTGAAAGTAGCTAAAACCAGGCAAGAAAACCTTCTCATGCTAGGAGCAGAAGCCAAGCTGCTACTAAACAAATAGAAAGGGAAGGCATCTACTCTGACAGTATGCATGAACATAGTTAAAATGATGTCAAGTTCTAGAGTTATGTGTGCACTACGGCATGCACTCACTACAGTGATGAGAGAAAAATTATTTGAAGGATACAGAAAGCCGATGATGACTTGTTTGACACTGTAAGGCACCTAGGCTAGTAAAGTAAAATTTACCCAGTGAAAAAAGCACCCAGGAAGGATGACCAAACAATCATAGGTAAAATAAAAAAGGTTTATTAATCCATCAAAAAGCACAGATCCAAGGAAAACAACACCATTAATGCTCAATGTACACACTGCATTAAAAGTGAAATTTATCCCAACTGTTATTAAAGTGATTTGCCAATATTTGGAAATCAACCAGAGTACACACTTTGCCTAGTCAACAAAGGTTTTGGTATCATCATCATCATCTTGTTTAAAATTAATTGTAAAATTGTGTTTTCCTTCCACTGACGTTACTAAGGAAAAACAATGAAGTTTAACCTCGGTGACATAGGCATAGGCAGGGCATCTGTTGCATCTATAGACTTTAATGGGTGCACCACGGCACATGAATGAAGGTGCCCCATTGAAGTCTATGGATGAAGCTCACATTACCCCATAGTGACATCACAAGTAGAAAAGCTATTTTTTAGGGCAATGGTTTAATAAAAGTTTATAAAGCTTTTTATTAAAAAACAGACCACAAATGTAAGGAATGGCAAGCACTTGACTTATCAAATGCCATAATGTATATAACTGTATGGCATTTAATATATTTATAGTATACAACTTTTGCTGTCTCCTCCTTTCTTTTCCCTGCTGTTTCCTTTTATCCTCACCTTCTGTGTCTTTCTTCTTATTTTTACTATGTGATTTTTCCTAATAATAGTTATATTTTGTATATTTACTTTTGTAATGGATATATTGCCACACTTTTGTAATGTAATTTTCTTTATCATGTTAGTTTTGTTGTATTGATATATTGTGGAGCTTTTCTTCCTGGAGCTCTGCTGTAAAAGGGCTTCAGCCCAGTCGGACTATCCCAGTCAACAAATGTCAAATAAATAAATATAGAAAGATTGGCAAATCTCTTTAATGACATGCAGACACATACAACATTAGCCAATGTCTGAGGAGGCTGGGCAGTGGAGCAATAACAGCAAGGGAGACACAGAAGAGCACTGGAGGAAGTCTGCAGTGGATAATAGAGCATATTTTAAAATGGTTTTGAATAAATATAGGATTAGAATGAGTACAGAGACAGAAGGGGACGGGAAATAAGAGGATGGAAAATAGTAGAAATTAATGACAAAAAAAAAATGGTAAAAAACATTAGATCAGACACTTACAGTGACAGGAGGGGAGAAGATAGAACTCTCACCTCCCTACTTTTAATGCTTAATCATATATAGTGGGAGGTTGGCATAATGGTTAAGGTGTTCACCTTACAATCACAAGATCCAGGGTTTGATTCTCAGATGAGGTAAATGGCTAGGCTTAAAATGGCCCACAAAGGCAGTCAGCCTATGACCCTATACTATACTATACTATCAAGGAAAATGAAAGATATGGGCAGTAGACCAAAGACATGTGGGAAAGCCTCAAAGCAATATGAAAACCAAAAGGGGAATAAGCAAAGAGAATTGGCAAGGGTACTATTGCAGCACAAAATCATGATTAAGAAATGGGCAAGGTAGAAAGGAAAGCGAAAACCAGATTAAAAGAAACTGGGCACTGAGAGAGGGATGGGAATGTGTAAAAGTGTAGAATGACATGACAATGAAAGACAGGGAACTGTTTAAAGTATGGGATCCACATCTGAAAATTTATTTTATTGTAATTTGCTTACGTGGGGTAGTGCACACTGATCAGTAGGGACCATTTGCAGGCACTGCCTAGGTGAGAAGAAAAAATATGTGCGCACACACACAAAATCTAATGGCAGACCCCAGACGAAGAATGTAAAATGGTGAATGGAATATTTTTAATCTGCAGTCTTGGTTCATTATCATTACACTCAGCTTAGCAATGCTGGTAGCAGTTTTTCTGTGTTTTTCACAAAATTTCCAGAAAGATAGAGAGAGAGAAAGATGAAGCACACGTGTTGATTGAAGTTTTTCTGATATTTTTCAAACTTAAAATTCATAAAATATCCAGAAAAGTAATTTAAATTACTGTACTTACAGATGTGTGGTATTCTCAGTCCTTTCTTTTTGCTTATTTAATCAAATTGTATAATTGTTTGCAGTTTTAGTTAACCTTGTTGGGTTTGTGTATTGGGCAGTCACCTGGTTGTTTAAGCATTTGTTTTTACCACCTTCTAGTTAACTTAAGTGTTTTTCCAGGTGATTTTACACTTTTACCCCCCTTTTCTTTACATTAAACTGCAGTTCAGTTGAAATACCTGGCACTGTGCATTTCTTAGCTGTCTGATTCTGTAGCCACTGGACCTCCCTCCCCAAGTTGGTTACACTGAGTGGTCTCCTTTAATTTGTTAGATAACATCCCCATCTAGCTAATAAAAGTGTTCTGCGTGTGAATTTTTACTTTTTTCCCTACTTTTAATGCTTAATCATATATAAATGTACAGTTTTTGCTTGGTTTTCTGAGAGCTGTAGTGGTTATTTGCTGGCAGGGAATAATTTGCTGCTATTTTTTGAGAGATAGATATTATTGGCTTGAATTCTAACTATTTTGTATTGGTTCTTTAACTGTTGCATTCACTTAACAGTGTCGATAACCTTTTCCCTTTGCTTTTCCTAAGACTTCCAGGACAGAGAGAGAAAGAGAGAGATGAAGTATTTTTGCTGAGAGAAGTTTTTTTCTGGCATTTTTAAGTTTAAACTTCATAGAATATACAGGAAAGTATTTTAAATTACTGCACTTACAGTCATTTGGTGAGTCATTCCTTTTTTTCTTTTTCTTATTTAATCAAATTCATTTATATTTTGTTTATTTAAACTTCCTGGCTTTGTATCTTAAACAGTTGCACAATTGTTTTAAGTTTCTGATTAAATCCCTTTCTAGTGATTTTCCCTTTTATTTTATACTTTTACCACTTTTTTTACATTAAACCACAACTCAACTAAAATAACTGATACTGCGTGTTTCTTAGTTGCCTGTTTCTTTGTGTAGCTAATAGATCCTCCATTTTGCTACACTTTGTTAATTCATTAGATAACATCTGCAGCGTGCTCACAAAATAGTTTTCCTAGTGACTTTTTACTCTTTATCCTGCTTTTACAACTTGACCTTACTTTTTCATTTTGTCAGACATTTATTTTGTTAACTTTTTCAGTATATGTTCAATTGGTTGAGTGTAGTTTTTATCAAGTGCATGTATAGTTAAGTAGTGCAAACATTAAAAGGAGGACAATTGGTTGTAGAAGGTGTGTGCGCCAAAAGTTTTGGATATACCAAAAATTTCGGCATTAGGGGTAACTGCGTGTGTTGAGTGTTTGCAGGTTGGAGTTAATGTAAGGGGTAGGGGAGAGAATATATTCAGTGTGGTGTGTGTCTGAGTGTCTTCTGTAGTTCATAGGTTCATAGGTTCATACTAGGCTATCTGCCCAAGGGCATTTACAAGCCTAGCCCATCGTTTTGTGGCTTACGCCACCCCTTTAGTATGGGGAACTATACCCATTATTTTGCTGTGCCTCTGTCGAGCAGTGACACTGAGGTAATCCCTGGGGTATATCTGCGATCTCCCATCCATTGGTCAAGATTTCTCTTGAACAAGGCCAGCGAGGTGCTCTGCCTCACATGTACCGGGATTTTGTTCCACAGCACAGGGAGTCTCTGAGTGATGAATCTATCCCTCCAGCACGTCCTATTAATAGCCGTGTCGAGGTTTAAGTCTCCCACCCTTGTGGCTCTGATGGATCTAGATTTTTTGAGGTGAAGCATATTCATCAAATCTGGGTTTGACATGGCCTTGTATGTTAGGCAAAGGTCACCTCTGAGACTGAATAGAGCTGGAGTTCTTTCAGTCGGGCAGCATAGGACAGATTTTTGAGACCCTTTATCCTTTTGGTGGGCCTCTCCAGCTGCTGCAAGTGTCGGGTCAGATACATCCCGAATGGGGCATTGTACTCAATCATTGGTCTGATGAGTGATGAGTAAAGGGAGACTATGACCTCCCTTGATCTAGATGAGAATCCCTTCATGATAAGGTGGGCAATGTAGAAGGTCTTCCTAACTACTTTAGCTACATGGGTGTTGAATGACAGACTACTATCAACCTGGGTCCCCAAGTCCCTGATAACTTCTTCTGTACTCAGTGGATTGCCACCTATTTGGTAGCTAGGGGTAACCTTGTTTTTCCCAAAGGGTATGACTATGCATTTTTTGGTATTTAACTTCAGGCCGTGGCTCTGGCACCAGTTATCCGTTTCTGTGAGACCCTTCTGAAGGATATCTGTGTCAGATGTGTTTTCTACTATGGCGCCCAGTTTGCAGTCATCTGCAAACTTTGTCAGCCATAACCCTCCTGTGTTTGCTTGTACTTCGGAAAAGTAGATGACAAACAAGAGTGGGCCCAGGACTGAGCCCTGTGGGACACCACTTGTGACCGGCGTTGAGTCTGACATGGCGCCAGCAATTCTGACCCTGTGGGTTCTGTCACTCAGCCAGTTTGCGACCCATCTTGTGATGTATGGGTTAACATTTAAGCTGATGAGTTTTTCAATGATACCCGAGTGGGGTATTGTATCGAAGGCCTTAGCCAGATCGAGGTAGGCTGTATGGACTGCCGTTCCCTCGTCAATGGCTTTGGTGACTGTTTCGAAGTCAACCAAGTTTAAAAGGCATG
The DNA here is from genome assembly GCF_019279795.1 of Protopterus annectens. NCBI lineage: Eukaryota > Metazoa > Chordata > Ceratodontiformes > Protopteridae > Protopterus > Protopterus annectens. The sequence continues at coordinate 577,811,465 of NC_056748.1, forward strand.
ATCTGCCTTTGACAAAGCCAAACTGGGTTGGATCCAAAGTCTGCAAATTCCCTATGTCTTTATTTATGAGGTCCATTATGATCCTCTCCATGGCTTTGCAGATAAGGCTTGTCAAGCTAATGGGCCGGTAATTTCCAGGGTCGGTGGAGGCACCGCCTTTGTGAAGTGGGACCACAGTTGCAGTGCGCCACTCCTGGTGCGTATCCAGAGGTAAGACTTTGATTAAACAGCTGTCCTAGCTGTGGGTTTAATTCCTCATTGAGTTCGTGGAGCACACAGCCGGGGACACCATCAGGTCCCATGGATGCTGTGTTTTTGCTTTGGAGAGAGCAGTTCTCACTTGGGCTGGAGATGTTTGGGGGCTGCAATCGTTTGGTATAGATATCTCTCCTTTGGGAGAAGTTTGCACTGAACCTGTCAGCCAGTATGTTGGCAATGTCTGTAGGATCAGTAATCTTCACATCATTTTGAACTAGTTCTGAGCATATCTGGGAGTTTCCTCCTAGGTTTCTAACATAGCTAAAGAAGGCCTTATGATTGTCTTTTGAGTCTTTAGCTATTTTTCTCTCGAAATTTGCTTTAGATGATTTTATGAGAGCTCTTAGTTTTTTACTTATAGTGATCAAGGGTGTCTTACCTTTTAAGGATTTTGCTCTATCTTGTAGTAGCTTCCTCCTTTTATTGTAGAGTTTGTTTATGGCTGGGGTCCACCAGACTGGACGCTTGCCTTTGGTACTAAGAGTCTTTGTTTTGTTTGGGATTGCCTATCCATGCAGTCCTGCAGGTGCTGGTAGAAGGTGTTTGTAAGTGATTCAGCGGCTTGTGTACTGTTTTCCACGCTCGGGGCCTTAAAGGAGACCACACTAGTCTTTAGAAGTGTGAAGTCGGCTTTTGAGAAGTTCTTTACTGTGGTCTTTTTATTTCAGGTGGGGTGGGATGAGGACCTCCAGCGAGATTAGTTTGTGATCTGATCTCACCAGTGAGGGGTATACTTCAGGTGTTGAACATTGTGCTCCCATGTTCGTGATGATGAGATCAAGTATGTTATCTCCTCTTGTGGGCTGGTGACTAGCTGTCCCATGGCATTTGAGTTTATGAATTCCAGGAACTTTTGGGCTAGGGTGTTTGGGCTTGAGTAGTGTTCCCAGTCTATATTTGGGTAATTGAAGTCACCTAGTATGATGGTGTTTGGTGATACATTTATCCCCTCTAGTGTTTTCAGGAAGACCATGTGAGGTTCCTGAGTTTGTGAGGGTGGCCTGTAACATGCTACAATTTGCAGAGCAGTCTTGCCTATGGTTAATTGCACCTGGATGGTCTCCGATGCATCGTGCGTTGCCACCAGTCTTGAGGTGTGGGTGTCCTTGATGAATATGGATACCCCCCTCCTTTCTTGGTATTGTCCGGATTTTGGGGCTGGGGTCCACCACGCATGATATGAGGTAAAACAGGTTTCTGTCACAGCACAGACATCGATGTTCTCCATACTGAGAAGGGCATTTTGAGATTTAGACTTCTGGCATTGAGCAGCATTACCCTTAGTTTTTTTCCTTTTTTGTGTTCTAGGGTGGTAGGTTTAGAATTTGAGCCTTGCCTAAAAAAGCCACTATGGAGGTGGCAAGAGCCTTTGCCCATATCCGGAATCCCAGGGTGACAGGTGCAAGCCGTCCCTAAGCAGCGTGGCTTGTCCAGCATGTCATCCCAGGCAGACAGATACTGGATCCCCTTTGAATGACACCAGTGTTTAAGCCAATCGTTAAAGCTGATCATCTTATCTCTGTATTGTGGCATCACTCTTGGTGAAGGTAGGATACTGCTCAAGGTCAGGGTCATACCTGCCTGGGCTACATAATCAGAGAGCTCCTCGATGTCTCTTTTCATGTAGTCCAAGGAGGTACGTCTCAGGTCGTTTACACCAGCGTGGACAATGACTGAGTCATATTTGTACTTGCTGTTGAGAGACCTGAGTGCTGTATGTGGCGGATTCTAGCACCCGACAGGCAGCTTACTGTGACCTTCTCCTTACTCAGTCTGGTGGCGGACGCCAGTGTGTCTGACTATGCAGTCACCAATGACTAGTTTGTCTGGCATTGTGTTTGGCCTTAAGGGCTGTGACTGTTTGACACTCTGACTGTGAGGTCTATGTGTTGCAGGTGTTGTGTTCTGAGGTGGTGGTTGTTTGGGTGTCTGCTTTGGTGGCCTCTGCTGTTTTGGTAGATTTTTGATCAGAGCCTCCGAGTATGTCTTTGTGTGTTTATGTGTATGATTTGAGGTTGTAATGGTGCTGTGTGAGACTGGGTCTATAGTGTGTGTGGTAACCTTCTCCTCCTGACTGGTCTTGCCAGTCCTGTGTTGAGAGAGCACAGCCTCCAGTTTGTAGTGATACTGCTATGGAAACATTTATTCTTAGGTCAGGTGTTAGGATGGGGTTAGGGACTAGAGCAGGATTATGATTAGCACTCATTAGTAAAATAGTGCAGATGGCCAAATTATGTCTGAGTTGAGTGGTATGGTTTTGGTTCATAGATCTCAAGAGTGAACTGTTTGTTTATCTTTGCAGACTTTCGTATTTTTGTTGTATTGAGGTTTGGGTAATTTAATTGTTTTGAAACTCTGGCCTTATTTATTTGCATTTTGATCTGGATTTTTTATCCGTTGTATTACAATCGGCTATATATGTGTCTGTCTGTAAGAATTTGTCACTTCACAGAATAAACATTCGCCGGGAGCTTTTCTGAAAAAAAAAATTCCATCGAACAGCCAGTACAGTGAAACTGAAACTAGATGAAATAGTACCCGAGAACTGGGTAAGATAATAGTTCCCTGTTGGAATTTTATATTATAGGCTGATGACCACTAGGGCCTTTATAAGCCTAGCCGTGCAACCCGAATGTGACCCACAAATTTATATAGGGGGTTATTTACTGGCTACCACTGTCCATCAAACACATAGGTGCCAGACCAGGGGTGAATTTCTGATTACCCATTCAGTGATCCAAATTATACACTACAGGGAAATTAAGACGTTTTTCAAAGTATGTTTTCTGTAGGATGGCAGCCTCCTGCACAATCCTTATAGAGAGGATGCCCCCACATCTAATAACTAAATATGTGCCATGTCTTGGGTTGCCATGCTTTGGGGCAAAGGTGAAAAAATTAAAAGTCCAACTTTCACAGTTGTAAATATTCAGAAATCTTGTCATCAAAATTGTGACAGAAACTCGAAGAAAGTCACACGAGACACTCCTTTCATAAAAACATATTCTAAGTATCTAAAGCTCAATTCAGGAGAAGCCTCGGTGCTTAGCATAGCCCATAGAAGACAGTAGGAAGCACTACAGTTACTTAAAAAAAAACAGAAAAAAGCAGATAAATGGTATACTTGTAGTCTGATTTGCTGGTATGTGTGACTCTCTGATATATGAAATATCACATACTGTAAAATTAGGAACACAGATCAGAGTGGATGGTACACTAACCCACTAAAATCTACAAAATTATGAGCTATTTCATTTTTCATACTGTGTTATTCACCACACCCCATGGATTCTGTATGTGTGCATGTAGTATATATGCTGTGTAATGGGACAGAGGCGTAAGGGTAAAAGCAAGACACAAAACATGTGCTGTATATTTCAGGGAATTGGTAACATCTTATTAATAATGTAAAAAAAACTTTTTGGGAAATAAATCTAATTTGTAGTTTTGGTGTTGCTACTACCATAATGCAGATAAGATTCTTTAGTTACTGGTTTATCAGGAGGAATGTGCATTGCATTTATGTTTGTTTTGAGACTAATGGCACAAAACTGTGCCAACTAATAACTGTGTAGGCTAGCTAGTGGTCTGTTTGCCAGTTTAAGGTAATATCTTTGAAAATCTGTAATACTTTCTAGTAGAATTTTTTGAAAATAGAGAGGGCGTCGTGTTACTTGATTTCAAAAGAATGGCATTGTGACATGTTAGCTGCTAACTAAGAACATATAAAAGCATTTACAGTAAAGTCAGCTTTATGTATCTCACTGCTCTTGTATGCCAGAAGAACAGCTGAACAGAATATTAACAATGAAACATGTCAGATATGTGGCATTTGGGGATTAGTGGTTGAGGTAACAAGTGGCTGTAAAATTCCATAAGCCAATTTCAGAATGAAGTAGTAGAAATTAAAAAATAATAAAATAAATAAAAAATTCTGAATAGAAGGAGTAAAGCTACTTGAAAAGAGTCCTTGCAGAACTGTCATTGATAATGACAATAGAAATAGAAATATTTAGATAAATCTAGGTGGCAAAGAAAATTTGTATTTGATTAGCATTTCAGAATCAGTGCAAAAGACTCCTTATAAATATTTTGATTATTCACTTGATTTAAGCAGTTAGTCTGTCTTGCATGCATATGGGTATAGTATTTATTTATGTTTTATATTTTCTCTGAAGGGCTTTGTATTTTTTTTTAATTTTCATTAACACTCTCTCTCTCTTGTACAGATATTTTCATGATGAAAGAGAGAAATGTTTTCTAGTTTTACACTTTATATCTTTGTGGAGTTTCTTTGTGCTGCCATGATTTACCCCCCCACACACACACATACAAGAACCTGTGGTAGAAATACAGTCTTTAAACAAGCACAATGTTTATAAAAACTGTAATACAGGCAGATCTCAAGCTATACAAAACAGTTGTACAGAGTAGAAACTCCTTTGCTGTTTGGCATATATGAGCAGTAGTGTAGCTAGGATGGGGCAAAGAGGCAACTACCCCAGGCATAAAGTGTTAGAGGGTACGATTAGCCGATCCGAGTTGTTCTTTAGTGAATACCAGCAGAAAATAAATAACTAAATGCATAAATAGATGCCATTACTTCATTTGCTGTCAAAAGTGAATGCTGTGATGAGGATGTGTGGCATAAACTGTAGCATCTGTTTGCACATGTAGCAAACGGCTCACTACAGTCTAAAAGAAAGAAAGAAAGAGTTTTTGATCCTCAGCAGTTGAAAAGCAGGGTCTTTAAACTGGGCAATGTAACCGGGTGCTAAATTACTCAACTAGAGCTCTGTATATAAGACACCCAAAAACAGCAACCCAAGATCACTAAACTCCTTGGTTTCCTGAGTTGTCCTTTCAGTCCCTCCCCCACTATACACTGATCACATGACTGAGAACACCTAAATCCAGAATGTAAGCTGTTCAGTCTGACCGGTTCAGTCAGACCATGGGTCCCATGTATGGAATTAAAGAATTTACCATTTCTAACTAGCTAGGATCATCGTCCCACCCCACTAGTGTTATGTGACTATCTCTTGTAATAAACCTTTAAGTGTAGTTTTATATACCTGCCTTATGTACTTTCATAGTCCATTGAACTTACTTTAAGTCATTACATCCAAGTGATGCCTCCAAGTGCATCTGCAGTTACCTCCTACTGATGCCTCTAGTTGTCATATATTGCTTGCTCATGTTTGCATCAATAATTCCAAAACCATGCTATGTACAAGGTTTTAAATGATTTAATCTTAAAGCTTACACAATGGCAAACTCAACTGCATTAATATTTGACCTGTGTAGGTAAGAGATATTGACTGTTGTTGTTGTTATTATATTAATTTATATAGATATAATTGTCACATTTTTCTAAGTATCTAAACAACCAAGTAACAAAGACAGAACTCCTTAGCCGCATGAACACTCTCAGCTAGATGAGAAGAATGCTGCTATGTGTGTAACTTGAGTGGTTGCTGAGATATATCCCTTACAACCTGTACTTCATTATGAAACTGAGTATCATCAAGTGTCAACCTAGGTATCCTAATAAGTCAACTTTTAACTATCCTCCTTTTTATGTGCATCGGATGACAACTTGTAAAATGTGTATGAATTACAGTGAGTAGGTTTGCAATAAATTTTTGCTATTAATTTGTTTCCATTTTTTTCAATACAAACATCTAAAAAAATAATAGAATCCCTATTCATAACATATTTAAATGTTATGACAAATAAAATTGCCCACGGTAGATACAGTGTCTCAAGCAGCAAAAAATGTGGAGAAATGTAAAAATAAAAGTTAACGCTGCTGCTTAGAGACACGTCAAGGAGAACAATATATTAGTTCCATCTTTTCAAATCTCAAGACAGTATATACGTCTCTTCAGACCTCAATTGTAGCACTTCATACAGTCAATGTTAAAAACCAAACGCAATAAGTCTATTCAGACCTGATGAAAAGTCCACAAGCCAAAAATGGAAACGATAATCCAAACTGGAGAACAAACAGGTTTATTCATGTAAAAAAGGTGAGCGCTTTCGCTGATAAGCTTTTTCAAACCAATGAAGACCATATCATGCAGTCACTATATATACAGCCTACTATTAAACAATTATTCAATTAATCATAAATTGAAATAAATGCTTACTTAAAGGCATAGTTATCATTAACATTTCTATATACAACTCATTCAAATACATAAAATAGTAAATACTTAATAAAAATCACATAAACTCATTTCAACTTTAATGTGATTGTGCATATATAAATATAATAAAACATTTTATAAAAATAAAGTTTAAGACTCATTTATGTGTATAAAAGAAATTAATGTATTCTATGTCTTCTATTTTTTAAAACAGGTTTTAACGGAATCCTGTCATTTAAACCTGGTGGGATATGTGCCCTAGTTTTTATGATCCATTGTACTTCTGCTGACTCTGTGATATTCCTAATATCACCTCCTCTAATGCTACTTTGAATGGTCTGTAAAACAGAAAATTTAAAGGTATGTGTGGAGTCTGTGTGCATAATGTGTTTAGATAACGCATTTAATTCTGATTTTATGCGTATTTGATACAAATGTTCCCTAATACGTTCTTTTAACATTCGGTCCGTTTTCCCAATGTAAAAGGACGAATATAATGCGCATCTAGCAATATAAACCACATGTTTCGTGTCGCAACAAGCATTCACTTTTATATTAAAAATTTCACCCGTTGCTGGGTGTATAAAAATATTCATATTTTCAATATTAGCACAATAATTACATTTCCTACAAACAGTGGTTCCTTTAGGTTCCATTAAGCTATTATGATCCATATTGTTCGAGCTACATAGTATTTTGTGCAGATTTTTAGTGTTTTTAAAGGCAAACTCTGGTTTGAACATTACATGTTTGGAAATTTCTGGGTCTAATTTGAGAATATCCCAGTATTTATAGATAATTTCTTTAACAAGCACTGTATTATTAGTATATTGTAGGATAAATCTAACTTTGTTCTCCTCAATATTAATTACGTTGGTTCCTGGTCTATATTCAATCGTTCCAATTTCTGAAAATATGGGACATGCTCTATTATTTCGCATATTTTTTACTTCATTAAAAATTCCATTAATTTCTGCTTGGCCATACTTCCTATCTAAAAACTTATTCTCTAGGTCTGTTAACTCTTCCTGAAACATTTGGTCATTCGGATTTAGCCTAGACATTCTTATACTTTGCCCCTTCAATACGTTGTTAAAAACATGTGGGGGGTGCATACTTTGTCTGTGCAACAAAGTGTTTCTATGGCATAATTTGCGGTGAACCCCTGTATTAAAGTGTCCATCGTTAAGACGCCAGATGTTAACATCTAAAAAAGATATATCAGTAGTTGAATAATTCATAGTGAATTTCAAGAAAGAAGTTAATTGATTCACTTGCTGTTCAAAAATTAGTAAATCATTAAAATTTCCTTGCCATAGAAAAAATAAATCATCCACAAAGCGTTTGTAGAAGACAATATGATTTCTATATAAATCCAACTTGAGTAACTTGTCTTCTTCCCAGTAAGCCATCACTAGGTTGGCGTAGCTATTGGCACAAGAAGTGCCCATAGCTACGCCATCCTTCTGCAGGTAATAGTGTTGGTTGAACAGAAAGACATTGCTTTCTAATACCACCTCTAGTAAACTACATATGAAATCTATCCTAGTAGGTGTTAAATCAGTGTGTAAACTCAAATATTTTTGAATGGAAGAAATACCTTCCTCATTTGGTATATTAGTGAATAATGCTTGCACATCCATAGTAACAAAATAAAGATTGGGTGCATTATTGTATGTTTTCACTGCCTCATAAAAGTCTAATAAAAATTCCTTTGAATCCTTGAGAATAATATTATTTTTATATACATAAGGTTTCAAAGTTTTTTCAAGGTAATAAGAAATATTCTCAGTCACCCATCCACGACCCGTTTATTTTATAATAAAATAAATAAAAAATTCTGAATAGAAGGAGTAAAGCTACTTGAAAAGAGTCCTTGCAGAACTGTCATTGATAATGACAATAGAAATAGAAATATTTAGATAAATCTAGGTGGCAAAGAAAATTTGTATTTGATTAGCATTTCAGAATCAGTGCAAAAGACTCCTTATAAATATTTTGATTATTCACTTGATTTAAGCAGTTAGTCTGTCTTGCATGCATATGGGTATAGTATTTATTTATGTTTTATATTTTCTCTGAAGGGCTTTGTATTTTTTTTAATTTTCATTAACACTCTCTCTCTTGTACAGATATTTTCATGATGAAAGAGAGAAATGTTTTCTAGTTTTACACTTTATATCTTTGTGGAGTTTCTTTGTGCTGCCATGATTTACCCCCCCGACACACACACATACAAGAACCTGTGGTAGAAATACAGTCTTTAAACAAGCACAATGTTTATAAAAACTGTAATACAGGCAGATCTCAAGATATACAAAACAGTTGTACAGAGTAGAAACTCCTTTGCTGTTTGGCATATATGAGCAGTAGTGTAGCTAGGATGGGGCAAAGAGGCAGCTGCCCCAGGCATAAAGTGTTAGAGGGTACGATTAGCCGATCCTAGTTGTTCTTTAGTGAATACCAGCAGAAAATAAATAACTAAATGCATAAATAGATGCCATTACTTCATTTGCTGTCAAAAGTGAATGCTGTGATGAGGATGTGTGGCATAAACTGTAGCATCTGTTTGCACATGTAGCAAACAGCTCACTACAGTCTAAAAGAAAGAAAGAAAGAGTTTTTGTTCCTCAGCAGTTGAAAAGCAGGGTCTTTAAACTGGGCAATGTAACCGGGTGCTAAATTACTCAACTAGAGCTCTGTATATAAGACACCCAAAAACAGCAACCCAAGATCACTAAACTCCTTGGTTTCCTGAGTTGTCCTTTCAGTCCCTCCCCCACTATACACTGATCACATGACTGAGAACACCTAAATCCAGAATGTAAGCTGTTCAGTCTGACCGGTTCAGTCAGACCATGGGTCCCATGTATGGAATTAAAGAATTTACCATTTCTAACTAGCTAGGATCATCGTCTCACCCCACTAGTGTTATGTGACTATCTCTTGTAATAAACCTTTAAGTGTAGTTTTATATACCTGCCTTATGTACTTTCATAGTCCATTGAACTTACTTTAAGTTATTACATCCAAGTGATGCCTCCAAGTGCATCTGCAGTTACCTCCTACTGATGCCTCTAGGTGTCAGATATTGCTTGCTCATGTTTGCATCAATAATTCCAAAACCATGCTATGTACAAAGTTTTAAATGATTTAATCTTAAAGCTTACACAATGGCAAACTCAACTGCATTAATATTTGACCTGTGTAGGTAAGAGATATTGACTGTTGTTGTTATTATATTAATTTATATAGATATAATTGTCACATTTTTCTAAGTATCTAAACAACCAAGTAACAAAGACAGAACTCCTTAGCCGCATGAAAACTCTCAGCTAGATGAGAAGAATGCTGCTATGTGTGTAACTTGAGTGGTTGCTGAGATATATCCCTTACAACCTGTACTTCATTATGAAACTGAGTATCATCAAGTGTCAACCTAGGTATCCTAATAAGTCAACTTTTAACTATCCTCCTTTTTATGTGCATCGGATGACAACTTGTAAAATGTGTATGAATTACAGTGAGTAGGTTTGCAATAAATTTTTGCTATTAATTTGTTTCCATTTTTTTCAATACAAACATCTAAAAAAATAATAGAATCCCTATTCATAACATATTTAAATGTTAAGTAATCAGTAGTACATTCCAAATCATTAACAAACTGTTTAAACTGTTGTTGATTGCCATTCTGTATACTAAAAATATCATCCATTCTGTATAATAAAATATCATCCAAATATCTGAAATATGTTGAACTTAAGCTGTAGAAAGGGTACATGAAAACAAAATGCATTTCCCAATAGTACATTACAATATTTGTGTATACTGGGGCGCAAACATCACCAGTGGTAACTCCATTGTTTTGACAAAAAATTTCCTCTTCAAAATAAACAAAATTGTTGTGCAAAACAATCTTCAAAAATCAATTTATACCCTTGCATCAGTTGTATCAAAATTATGTTTAAGCAACAACTCATCACAAACCATTCCAATCCTATTTTGTGTGGAGTGACAGAAAACAAATTGTTGACATCCAGTGTTACGAAAGTGGTCGTGTCCTAGTTCGGCAACTTTCAACTTGTCTAAAAAAAAAACTCCAAGAATCTTTGAAAAAAATTTCAGTATCAGACATGCAGTTCTTTAGTTTCCAGTCAATAAACTTTTCTATGGGCTTAGTCTTGGAAACGTGTGCAGATAAAGTCAACTGCAGAGGGGAATCTGAAATGTCCAAATGAACTTCAGGTATCCCAAAGATTGTAGGGCTTATCAGGTTTTCTACTCTCAAAAAAGAATAAAGAGAACTGTCTATAATTCCCCTCCATGTAGAAATCCTGAAGAAATAAATCTGTTTTGTGGTAGGACACTGCTGTTTGTTCTTCTAAGTATGTATAGTGTCCTCTATCAGATTGAACTGTATCTAGTTGCAAAAATTCACAGTGTCCATACAAACTAAACCTCTACCTTTGCCTGGGTTCATCAGTCTGACATATTTATTACACTGAATTTCTAGAAAAAGTTCCTTCTCTACCTTGCTAAGGTTATAATACCTTTTATTTACACTACAACATTGTGCCCTAAGATCGTTGTCATATAGCTTCTCAGACAGCAAAAGTGATGGATGCAGAGGTGGATTGTATTCACTTTTCCTTCTAGGTCCACTCAATACCAGATTCCTTGTGTCACATTTACCCATCAGTAGTCTCAGGTTTATACCCCAGTTATAGATCTTAATCTCCAACAAAGTCAAAGCTATATCAGCAAGCTCTTCTGGGAGAAAATTAAGGCTTTTTGTAAATAATTCATGAAATGCAGAGTTCATATTTAAAGTATTGTAATTTTAAAAATGTTATAATTCTTGTGATCGAAACAGTACCTATGGCTCTTCTGCATATCTTGCCGATTAATTTTTCCTGTAGTTTTGGCAGTTTTGATATTGTTTTGGCCCCATTAGTAAATGTTCTCCTCTGTTGTTCCCCAGATGATGCTGCCAGTTGGCAATTCTGTCTGATCTGCTCAGAGGGGAGTTCCCTAAAAGGCTAGCCACAACTGTATGTGCTCTGGCATCTTTGATGTCCTCCCTTCTAATCTGTTCCATTTCATCACCAGCCTTTGTTGCTGACCTCACTGGATATATATTTCTAGTTCTATAATCATTGTCATCTCTCAATAACTGTTTCTATTTTCTTTCCCAGACAACTTTCATCTTCTTGTCCACTTTAGGAAATATTTGCTTGCATTTTGAGTAGTATGTGGGAACAGAGCATTGCCAGTAATAAAATTAACCAGCTGGGAGATCTCTTCCCTTGGCTTGTACATCTTTCTGTCATTATCTGCAATAAATAAATGCATATAGTCAGTCCATACTTATTCTGTCAAAAAGTTCCATTAGTTCTCAGTGTAGAATTGAACTGGATCCTGTCCGATTTGGATACTTCCATAAGTGGATACCTTTTGGTACATACTTCCTAGTAATACATTCATTAAAGAATAAATTGTCCATTTGCAAAGATTTATAGTTATATTGTTTAAGGTTGGAGAGCAGAACTATAAGGAAACTTGAGAAAAGCAGCTCTAATACAGGAGAGAGAGAATGTTAGGCAAATACTGGGTTTAGTGAAACAGGAGATAAGTGAAGGGAAAATTGGGGTAGCTGGAGGATAAAGGATAATTAAAGGGGCAAGAGAAGGAATAGTAAGGACCAAAAAGTGGAATAAAAAGACAAGGTTTAAGTGAAAGAGAGGTTTTTTGGGAGTATTATGATTAACCTGGACATAATAGAACAGGAGCAGATCCATGAATCCAGTAAGTGCTGCTTTAATTGAAGTTTATTTCTTTGCTTGGGTGACTTTGAAAGCTGTCCAGAACTGTGGAATTTCTCTCTCAATACAGGAATACAATTAAACAAAGAGGATTCATTTCTTTACATTTCAGTGTAAGGAATCTATGCTTTGGAATACCTGACTTCAAGACTTGGCTCACCATTGTTAAGTCATGCATTCTGGTAATATCTGAAACCTGGCTCAAGCCATATATCATGACTGCTGAATTCTTTATACCAGTTTGCATCAGGTATAGAAAGGACAATGACAGATCTGACCACAAGCTAATCACCCTAGACATCCACATCCTGCCCCCACCCCCAATTAGGGAAACCATCATAAAAAACGTCTCCAAAGCCAACTTCACACTTCTTAAGACGGAAGTGGCAAACTTCATGACACCCATGCAGATGGACAATAGAGGTACGACTGCTGAATCCTGCACAAATGCACTTTATAAGCACTTACACGAGTGCATGGATCATACTATCCCTAACAGAACCAAGATGCTAACCTCCAAAAAAGGAAGCCAATCTGGTGGTCCTCTGCCATAAACAAACTCTACAACAGAAGAAAGAAACTGTTGCAAAAAAGAGTAAAATCCCTGGTCAACCTCAGTAAGAAGCTGAGATCCCTCATAAAATCCTCCAAAGCTAGTTACGAAAACAAAATTGCCACTGACTCTAAAGACAACCACAAAGCATTCTATAGCTATGTCAAGAATCTCAATGGCAACACTCAGATCTGCTCTGAGTTACAGCACAATGGCAGTAAATATACAGAACCAACTGATATTGCCAACATCCTGGCAGATAGGTTCAGTGCTAACTTTACCCCCCTCTCGCCCCCTAGAGGGCTCATCTCTATACCGGAAGAATGTAAAGTTCCTGTAATCACAGCTGCACAGGTAGAAAACACACTCTTCAAAGCCAAGAACACAGCATCCATGGGACCTGACAATATCCCAGGCTACATTCTACACGAACTACAGAATGAACTGGCACCCTACCTAAGTACCATGTTCAATCATAGCCTCACCTCAGGCTTTGTGCCCACCGTATGGTGCATTGTGATGGTTATCCCACTCCACAAAGGGGGAGCCATGACGGATCCCGTGAACTACCGCCCCATTAGCCTGATGAGCCTGGTCTGCAAGGCCATGGAACGTATCATCATGGAACTCATAAACAAAGACATTGGTAATCTCCAAACTCTGGACCCTACCCAGTTCGGATTTGTAAAAGGCAGATCATGTCTCCTAAACCTGATTGAATTCTTTGAAGCAGTCACCAAAGCCATAGATGAGGGTAAAGTGGTTCACACAGCTTATGTAGATCTTGCCAAGGCTTTCGACACCATCCCCCACTCTGGAGTTATAGATAAGCTCACTAAACTAGGTATAAATCCCTATGTCACAAGATGGGTTGCCAACTGGCGCATGGACAGAACCCACACTGTGAAAGTAGCGGACTCCAAATCCGACTTCAGACCAGTGTCAAGTGGAGTACCACAGGGTTCAGTCCTGGGTCCTCTCCTGTTTGGTATCTACTTCTCTGAAGTACAGGCTAACACAGAAGGTCTTTGGCTAACAAAGTTTGCAGATGACTGCAAACTAGGAGCCATAATCAAAACTCCTAACGATGTGGACATACTGCAAAAGGGCCTCACTGAGACAGATACATGGTGTCAAAGCCATGGCCTGAAGCTCAATGCCAAAAAGTGTATTGTCATCACCTTTGGTAAAAACTCAGTACCCATGAACTACCACATAGCTGGTAGTCTACTTAACGCCGAAAATGTGATGAGACCTTGGGACACAGGTGGACAGTAGTCTCTCCTTTGATAATCCATCGCCACAGTGGTCAGGAAATCCTTCTACGTGGCTCACCTCATCACAAAAGGTTTCTCATCCAGAAAAAAAGAGATCATTGTTCCCCTCTACTCATCACTCATTAGACCCATTATAGAGTATAACTCCCCTTTAGGTATGTACCTCACAAGACATCTACAACAACTGGAAAGGCCACAGAAATACCTTACAAAGAGGATTACTGGCCTCAAACAGACGTCTTACGCAGACCATCTCAAAAAACTCCAGCTTTACTCCGTCGCATATCGCCTACTCACAGGCGATCTCCGCCTAACATACAAAGCTTTGTCAAACCCAGAGCTGTTGGACATGCTCCACTTAAAGAAATCCAAATCCTTCTGAGCTACACGCTCTAGGGACCTAAACCTTGTCACCACAATAAACAGAACATGCTAGAGGGATAGATTCCTGTCCCAGAGACTTCCCATACTGTGGAACAGACTACCTATCTATGTCAAACAGAGCTCCTCATTAGCACTCTTCAAGAAAAATCTTGATGACTGGATGGGAAATAGGAAATTCACCCCAGCAATCACTTTTGTGGCTCTGCTTGACAGGGGCACAGGAAAATAATTTTCTTGGGTGGCGAAAGCCAGGGTACATTTTTGGCTAGGCTTATATAGGCCCTAGTGCCAATAGCCTAGTACCTACCTATGACAGCAAACAAAAGCTCAGAAAATTTAACCATTCTTATACTTGACAGTCTAAAATCTAAACTTTGCAGACGAGCAGCCTCAAACCAGTCGGGTAGTGAAACGGTTTTAGTAACATTACAAACAGCAGTTTAAAATATTCACTGACACCATAATAGCCAGTGTGATATTCTTAGTGACTGCATTTGAGTAGTTTTTAATCATCTAGTTATATTCATCATACTTCTTATGACAGGGCTAGATAAGTGGCAGGCAACATGCTTATGCATCCATTGCACGAATTGTTCTACTTCTTTCAGATGAGTATAATAATCAGTTTCTCATCCCTGGCATTGACAGTCACTGCCTTACTGAAGCCCAGTAAGGATCTGTTGAAGATGGAAAATTATCAGCTAATTTCTCTCATAAATGCTGACACCGTATTGCATGCAAGAGTTCTGTTGGACCATCTTAAGCCCATTCTCCCTTCTCTGGTCTTACCAGCCAAAGATGTCTTTGTATAAGGAAGATCCAGTGCAGATCACCTTCATACTATGCCATGGTGCATGCAAGAATTCGGAGCATTTAGAGGCTGAGCAATGGCTGCCCTCCTAGACTCCAAAAACACCTTTGATTCCATTCAGTGGAAATTTGTATGGCACATTATTGAATCCTTTGGCTGTCCAGCCGAGTTCATAAATGCAGTGCCATCTGTATAAAACTCCCACCACTGCTCTCCTCATCTGTACATATTTGTCACCACCCTTTGACCTATTCACGGCACTAGGTAAGTATGTCCTCCATCTATACGCTGTTCTTGATAGTTACTGAGCCTCTAAGTAGAATTTTAAACTCCATTGAGTTCACAGAAGCTTGACTTTGTTTGATATTCAGATGAAAGCCCTGTTTTTTATGTACAGATGCATAGTACTGTCCTAGTGTACTGAATGGGATGCCAGTCAAGTGCTGCACCTGATCTATGAGTTCTCTGCCTGGTTAGGACTTAGGACTGTGCTTGAACAGAGACAAAACTGAGTTAGCAGCAGCTAATCCAGCAGCAAATACCCTTAAAGTGAGAAATGCACCTCTTCTCTTTGCCTTGAATAAAAAGCAAGCAAGATGCTTAGATAGCTAAAAGTGGGCCCTCGATTAATTTTAACCATCCAGCAATCATTTTAGGCAAAGATGTATATTTGGATGTTCAGTTAGAAGAAAGTCACCTGTTGTTTTTTGGGAAGTTTGCTATGGTTAAAATGTAGCATTGCACATGTTTTCTGTGCTTTTTCTCATATGCCTGTCCCTTCCACAAATAAGTAATTTGGTAATGTTATTATTAAACTAGCATACCAGTTGATAATGGAATAGCCACAATAAATTGGTTAGTGTTACTTTTAGGTGTTAACCCCATGGTTATATTGGGACTAGAAATTCCTGACTGGGTGTGATGCACTTTATTCTTCATGATGGTGTAGCTGTTTTTTTTTTTCTTGGCTATAATGACATACAAGTTTGGTTGGCATTAGCAGTAGCAACTCTTGCATCGCATTCACCATAGGCAGTAGGCCAGAATAATTTTTCCCTCTCTGTTGACAACCTAAAACTAGTTCTGGCTAAATAAACAAGAGGATGGATTACTTTCTTTTTCAATTAAGAGATATATGGGGATTATCTTGTCCCCCTTTGGGTGTGTCCACATGATGTTTTTCTTAGTACATGCACAGTTTGCATGCTAAGCTGAAAAATAATAAGATATCATCTGCATACTATTGGTTTTGGGTTATCTGGAGTGTTTGCTGATAATGTGTTAATGTGACCAGACCATATTTCATCCCTCATGTGTTGTAATGACATACTGACAGTGCTGCTAGATAGCTTTGTTCTGTTGAAACAAATTTAGGATATAAGAAAATAAGCTTTTGTGGTTAACAAGACCCATCCATGAACTTATGATAGAAAGAGACAAAACGTAGCAAGTTCATAAAAATGAGGCAGTCAGCAAAATACATATATTTCTGTTTTAAAAATATGTTAAATGACAATTGGACAAAGAAAGAATGATTACTAACCCTAACCCTGAGCAGTATCCTTCCTTCACCAAGAATGATGCCACAATATAGAGACAAGATGATCAGCTTTAACAATTGGCTTAATGTCTGGTGTCATTCAAAGGGGATCCAGTGTAAGGGCTTTGCAGCAGTTGTCCACCGATTTTCCGGATTGGCTAAGGCTCTTGCCACCCCCATAGTGCCTTTTTAGGCAAGGCTCAAATTCTAAACCTACCACCCTAGAAAACAAAATGGGAAGAAACTGAGGGTAATGCTGCTCAATGCCAGAAGTCTAAATCTCAAAATGAGGCCCTTCTCAGTATGGAGAACATCGATGTCTGTGCTGTAACTGAAACCTGGTTCAAGGCTCCTGAGAGCACCCGGCACTATTAGGTTTTACGGAGGGGTGTATCCATATTCATAAAGGATACCCACACCTCCAGGTTGGTGGCAACGCACGAAAGCCTCGAAACCATCCAGGTGCAACTAACCATAGGCAAAACTGCTCTACAAATTGTAGCATGCTACAGGCCACCCTCTCAAACTCAGGAACCCCACACAGCCTTCCTGAAGACACTGGAGGGTATAAATGTATCTCCAAACACCATCATATTGGGTGACGAATATAGACTGGGAACATTACTCAAGCCCTAACTTTCTAGCCCAATGGTTCCTGGAGTTCATAAATTCAAATGCCATGGAACAGCTAGTCACTGTAGAGGAGAAAATATACTAGATCTCATTGTCACAAACATGGGGACAAAATGCTCCACACCGAAGTATATCCCTCATTGGTGAGATCTGATCATAAACTAATCTCACTGGAAATCCCGCCCCCACCCCAAACAAAAGACCATAGTGAAGAACTTCTAAAGCAAACTTCACACTACTCAAGACTGGTGTGGTATCCTTCAAGGCCCCTGAGCCAGTGGAAACCACAACACAAATGCCTTCTATGAACACCTCCAGGACTGCATGGATCAGGCAATCCCAAATAAAACCAAGACTCTTTCCACAAAGGGCAAACGTCCAGTCTGGTGGACCCCAGCCATTAACAAACTTTACAATAAGAGGAGAAAGCTATTACATGATAGAACAAAATCCATAAAGGAAGTCACTGATCATTATTAGTAAAAAGAGCACTCATAAAATCAACTAAGGCCAATTTTGAGAGAAAAATTGCCATGGATTCAAAGGACAATCATAAGGCCTTTTTCAGCTATGTTAGGAACCTGGGTGGAAACTCCCAGATATGCTCAGAATTAGTCCAAAATGATACAAAAATCACTGAACCCACAGACATTGCCAACATACAGGCAGACAGGCTCAGTGCAATAAAGGAGAGATAACTATCCCAGCCGAGTGTAGCCTCCCGGACATCTCAAATGCGCAGGTGAAAGCTGCACTCTCTAAAGCTAAAAACACAGCATCAATGGGACCGGATGGTGTCCTGAGGAATTAAAAGGCAGCTGCTTAATCTCAGCCTTACCAAAGGATCTGTGGACTACACTCAAAGGCGGCGCTCCACGGACCCTGGTATACCCCGCCCATAAGCTTAACAAGTCTAGTCTGCAAAGCTATGGAGAGGATCATAATGGAGCTCATAAACAAAGATATAGGGGACTTGCAGACATTGAGTTTGGCTTTGTCAAGGGAAGATCATGCCTTTTGAACTTGAAACAGTCACCAAGGCCATTGATGAGGGAAAGGCAGTCCATACAGCCTACCTTGACCTTTGCAAAGGACACACACAACCCCCCTCGGGTATTGTAGAAAAACTTACCAGCTTAAATGTAAACCCATATGTCACAAGATGGGTTGCAAACTGGCTTAAGGACAGAACCCACAGGGTTAGAGTTGCTGGCGCTGTGTCAGACTCCCGGGTCACAAGTGGTGTCCCACAGGTATTGTTTGGCATCTACTTCAGAAGTACAGGCCAACATAGGAGGACTTTGACAAAGTTTGCAGATGACTGCAAACTATAGTGGAAAGTGCATCAGACACGGATATCCTTCAGAAGGGACTCACGGAAACAGATAGCTGGTGCCAGAGCCATGGCCTGTAGTTAAACGCCAAAAGCTACCATATATGTGGCAATCCACTAAGCACAGAAGAGGTTATCAGGGACCTGGGGACCCAGGTTGACAGTGGCCTTCTTTTGACACTCACATTGCTAAAGTGGTTAGAAAGACCTTCTACATTGCCCACCTGATCATGAAGGGATTCACATCCAGATCTAGTGAGGTTATTGTTATCAGACCAATGATATGTATCTCACCCGACATCTGCAGCAATTGGAGAGACCCCAAAAGTTCCTCACCAAAAGGATACATATGCTGCCAGATTGAAGAAACTCCAGCTCTATTCAGTATACAAGGCCATGTCCAACCCGAATTAATGGACATGCTCCACCTCAAAAATCCAAATCCACCAAAACCACTAGAGCAAGCGACTTAAACCTTAGCACGGATATAAATAGGACGTGCTGGAGGGATAGATTTATCACTCAGAGACTCCTATGCTGTGGAATAAAATCCCGTCCATGTGAGGCAGAGCACGCTGACTCTGTTCAAGAGAAATCTAGACCTGTGGATGGGAGATCAATCATCTCTGTGTCACTGCTGGACAGAGGCACAACAAACTAATGGGCACAGTATTTTTTCATATAAGGGGTGGCATAAGCCACAAAAATTTGGGCTAGGCTTATAAATGCCTTAGGGCAGATAGCCTAGTATAAACCTATGAACCTATGAACCTATGAACTACATTACTGTTCATCATAACAACATAAACATTGTGTTCTTTTACCTGAAAAGCATTGATAAGTTAGTGGGAAGATCTATCAATACAACAGAAGACCCCAGTGGCCTAAATTATCACAAAGAAACAGCATATACATTTTGCTTGTAATTCCCAGACTCTCATTGCCAGTTTCTCTAGTTATACTTCCACTGGTGTTTTTAATGAATTCATAACTGATAGGCATTGCCACATCATCCTGTGAATGTTTCCACATTGCATAAACAATGGTATTAGAAAAACAATTGTTCCCAGTAGCCCGAAGATGGAAAAAATTATCTCTCACTTCAAAGGCAGTGATCCACAGAAAGAAAGAAAAAGAAAAAAAATGCTGTACTGTCAGCAGCCTAAATTTACTTGCAGAGATGTACTGGAAGTATTTGTAAATAAACACCTGAGAGAAAACTTGATATAACAGTGTAAGCTTTCTGCCTGTAAGCCTGGATTTTAGCCTGGCCTTGGCTGCTATATAGCATCTTGCAGTCATGCTGTCTGACATGGACAAAGGCCTTCATGCCATAGCAGTATTCCCAGACCTGTCTAAAGTCTTTGACATGGTGAGTCACTCCATTGTGACACAAAGTTTAACAGAAGAAGAATGTAACTCATTTTCTCTAAGATGGTTCAGTAATTATCTGTGATGTAGGGGACAGACAAAACCTTGCAATGTAGCCTCTCGTAACTTTATATACCTAAAGTAGATGTGCAACAAAACCCATACTTGGACCGCTTCGGTTTGTATTTAAACTAATAGTGTGTGTTGTCAAACAAATAGAATGCTTCTTTTTCAGAAAGTGGGTTTTGTACCACTCCACTGTCACTGAGTTTGCAGAATGTCCTTTATTTTGTTTAATACTTTTGATCCAACTCTCATTTTTTTCTTGTAAGTCACTGAGGATTGTGATCAGTCAGTAATATCAGACCTTAGACTTCAGTACTTCTTATTGTTATGAAAATGCATGTTGCTTAAAGACCTGTTGTTCCATTAACTTTTTAAGTGAATTAGAGTAGTAATTATAATTTCCCCCCAACCCCATTATGTTGGCTTTGTCCAGAATTCTTGAGCAAAGAAGTTAAGTGCTATTTGTTGTGCAGACTTGAAAAGCTGGAAAAGACTTTCATTGTCATAAAAACATGAATTTCTATGCACAGACTAGTCCTAAATAAAAAAAATATATATATGTGATAATATTTGGAAAACATGGATGTAACATCTTAGTTAACCAACTCTCTAAAAAGCTCACCATCAAGACTCAAGTCAGGTCCTGCCTGAGCAAGTAGAAACCTGTACATATTTAGATACACTATTAGAGTGCTTCAGAGACATTAAGGAAACAAACCACAAGTTAGATATACAGAAAAAAGTAGATATGTAGTTATGTAGATATGTAGTTGTCCTAGCTCGCCTTCATTCATTACTTATGGGTTCGGAACCGATGATCGGCCGTTTAGTAAAACTCAACCAGCTCGTGGCTCGCTCCCTATTCCATGATGCCCTAGATATTCCCCAGATCTCTTTTGCCGCTGAAACAAGATCGAGCATTCCTCAACTGGCTCTGGCTAAGTTTTGATTTTTCTTCACTTTTTCTCAACAGTTTTAGGATTGCAAATTTCTAAAGTGTGTGCAAGTACTTTAGGTAGTCTGATCACAGCTTAGACTGTGTCTGCTGCATCCTTTTTGCTTTAGGCCATCCTTTTTACTTTAAGGGCTACAGTTTATCTTATCCCATCTTCTTTACTTTGTGCTATTACTGTTTTCTCTGGCTTAGTGTTAATTCAGCCTTATAGGTGTGAGTTGTTAGCTACTTTTAATTAGAGAGCTACTCGGCCCATTTTTAGTTAGAGGGCCAGTGTTTTTCTACAGTTCTCAGAGTGTTGTGTGGTTCAGTTTAAAAAAAAAAGTTGTTTTCATTGTAATTTTTTGCTGTGTGTTTTTGCTGCTGTCTCTACATATAACTAGCTTGTTTAAATTAGAGAGCGATTTTCTGTTAGCCCACTTAAGTTAGAAGGGTTTTTCTTCCCCTCTTGTGTGCTGTGTTTTCAAAAAAAAAAACTTATAGGATTAGTTTTGTTTGTGTCTTTCGGCTTTTCCCAGTTAGGGGTCGCCACAGCGGAACTCCGGTCCGCTAATGATTGGTAGTAGATTTTTACGTACCGGGTTACCAGCCCTGATGCACAACCTTCAACGAAGGCATGCCCCATTCATGTATGCCTCCACACAGAAGACGCTCTAGCTGAGAATTGAATGGGACAACGTCTTGCTATGAGGCGACAACGCTACCGCAGCATTAAATAGTCTATTACTGTATCTTTTTTGTCATGTCTAAGCAAGTGAAAGAGCCCAGGATTTCTAATTTCAAGAAATGTTCAAAATGTTCTCAAAAGATGTCCATAACTGATAACCATTCAGAATGTGTATACTGTCTTTGAGCAGTACATTTACATGACTCTTGCTGTATATGCCACTCTTTTAGTTCAAGGGTTCTCCTTGAGTGGAGAAATAAGCTGATACTGAGAGGATTAATAAGAACGTCCTTTTCTGAATCTTTAGAAGCAGGTCAGAGTGCACCACAAAAAAGCTCTTCCCCTCCTTCTAAATCAGGAAAATCAACAAAATACCAGACTACAACTCAACACACTTTTTGGCCACCAAACCAGGACTGAAATACTAAAGGTGGAGGAGCGTCCATATTCACCAAGGATATTCACACTACCAGGCTAGTTGCCCAACACAATGCTTCTGAAATTCTCCAGGTGCAACATACACTAGGTAAGACTGCAATCCAAATTGTAGCTTGCTACAGATCCCCCACCATGCCCCAAGGTTCTCACTACACCTTTCTAAACATACTGGAAAATATTAAGATACAACCAAACACCCTAATACTGGGTGGTTTTAACTACCCTGCCATTAACTGGGAAAACTACTCATGTACCAACACCTTTGCCCAACGGTTCATGGAATTCATAAATTCCAATGCCCTGGATCATCTAATCCATAGTCCCACCAGGGGTTCCAATATCCTAGACCTGGTCATTACCAACATGGAAAATCGATTCTCCGCACCTGTGATTACCCCCCTCGTTGGTCAGGTCTGACCATAAGCTAATCACTCTTGACATCCACATCCCTCCCCCACCCTCCAGTAATGAAACCTCAGTAAAAAACTTCTCCAAAACCAACTTTATGCTACTCAATCAGAAGTGACAAACTTCATGACACCCATGCAGGCAGGAACTGAAAGTTCGACTGCTGAATCCTACACTAAGGCGCTGTACAAGCACATCCACTCGTGCATGAATTGTACCATTCCAAATAGAACTAGGATGCTCACCTCCAAAAAAAGGAAGCCAATCTGGTGGTCCCCTGCCATAAACAAACTTTACAACAAAAGGAAGAAACTATTGCAGAAAAGAGGAAAATCCTAGGATGCAAAAAACTCCCTTACCAGCCTCAGTAAGAAGCTGAGATCCCTCACAAAATCCTCCAAAGCTAGTTACAAAAATAAAATTGCCAAAGATTCCAAAGACAAACTGCAAGGCATTCTATAGCTATGTCAAGAATCTAAATGGCAGTGCTTAGATCTGCTCTGAGCTACAACAGAAAGGCATTAAATATACTGATCCCAAGGATATTGCCAATATCCTGGCAGATCGATTCAATGCCAACTTCACCCCCCCTCACCCCTAAAGGGCCCATCTCAATACCAAAAGATTGCCAAATTCCGGTAATAACAGCCACACAGGTAAAAAAACTCACTCTCCAAAGCTAAGAAAACAGCATCCATGGGACCAGATGACATCCCGGGCTGTGTATTGCATGAACTACAAAATGAACTAGCACCTCATCTAAGTGTAATGTTTAATCATAGCCTCACCTCAGGCTTCGTGCCCACTGAGTGGTGCACAGCTACAGTTATCCCATTCCACAAGGGGGGATCCACCTTGGATCCTGGGAACTACCACCCCATCAGTCTGACAAGCCTGATCTGCAAGGCCATGGAACATATTATCATGGAACTTATAAACAAAGACACTGGCAACCTTCAAACACTGGACCCCACCCAGTTTGGGTTCGTGAAGGGCTGATCTTGTCTCCTGTACCTGACTGACTTCTTCGAATCAGTCTCCAGAGCTGTGGACAAGGGTAAGGAGGTCCACACAGCCTATCTTGACCTCACCAAGGCCTTTGACACCCTCCCCCACTCTGGAATCATAGATAAACTTACTAAGCTGGGCATTAATCCCTATGTCACTCGATGGTTTGCCAACTGGCTTACTAAGAGAACCCACACTGTAAAAGTAGCCGACTCCAAATCCAGCTGCAGGCAAGTGACAAGTGGAGTACCTCAGAGTTCGGTCCTGGGACCGTTCTTGTTTGGCATGTACTTTTCTGAAGTACAGGCCAACACTAAGGGACTTTGGCTAACAAAGTTTGCAGATGACTGCAAACTGGGAGCCATTATTGAATCCCCAAATGATGTGGATAGTCTACAAAAGGGCCTTACAGAAACACATGGTTTGTGCCAGAGTCATGAGCTCAAAAGCTCAGTGCCAAGAAATGTATAGTTATCCCCTATGGGAAAAAAAACATGTACCCGTGAATTACCACATAGGTGGCAGTACACTAAACACCGAAAGTTTGATAAGAGACTTAGGGATGCAGGTGGGCAGTGGTCTCACCTTCGATAAGCACATCGCCACAACAGTTAGGAAATCCTTCTATGTGGCACACCTCATCACTAAGGGCTTTTCATCCAGAAAAAAGGAGGTCATTGTCCCACTGTACTCATCCCTCATTAGACCCATTGTAGAATACAACACCCCATTTAGTATGTACCTCTCAAGACATCTGCAACAACTGGAAAGGCCATAGAAATACCTCACTAAAAGAATCACAGGCCTAAAGCAGATGCCTTATGCTGACCGTCTGAAAAAACTCCAGCTATACTCTGTCGCATATCGTCTACTCAGAGGTGATCTCTGCTTAACATACAAGGCCATGTCAAACCCAGAGCTGTTGGACATGCTACACTTAAAGAAATCCCAATCCCTCAGAGCCACACGCTACAGGGATCTAAACCTTGTCATTGCAATGAACAAAACATGCTGGAGGGATTGGTTCCTGACTCAGAGACTCCCCAGACTCTGGAATATACTACCATACATGTCAAGCAGAGCGCCCCTTTGGCCCTCTTTAAAAGAAACCTTGACGATTGGATGGGAGATAGGAAATTCACCCCGGGGATCGCATCAGTTGCCCTGCTAGACAGGGGTCCAGGGAAGTAAATATTCTGGGAAGAATAGCCAGGGAATTGTTATGGCTAGGCTTGTATAGGTCCTAGGGCCGATAGGCTAGTACCAACTTATGAAGCATCAGACCATTCAGGGCCATCTCAAAAAGTATCAGAAACTTCATTGGACCCAAAATCTTTCAGGCCAGATAAACCTTATATCTATGCCCCATCTGCTTCGGAGCCATTGGTATTACACAGTTGGAGCCAGTCCCCTGTTTTGGAATCGGTGTTTCAGACTTTGAGGACACCAATTTTGCACAAATCTGTATTGCCTGCCCCCTCCTCTCAATCTTCCAGGATCTTGTCAGATGAGGATGTGGATCGTGTGGTGCGAAGATTCTTGAGTACACCGGCGCTGGCTGACATTGTCGGAACTGACCCAGCAGGCTTCAGAGCCAAGTAGACCTACCCATTCACTTTCAATTCCCGTCCAACCCACCTCAAGGCCTCAGAGCCGGAAGGCATGGACCTGGTAGTAGTGGAACCATCAGAGCCAACACTGGCATCAGGATCTATGGCTCCAACTTCTGCTCAGATTTCCTCGGTGCCATCTGAGCCCATGGAGTCTAGGAGCCAACCACGATTGGCTCGGGGGGGGGGGCATTTGGATCGGACATTTGTTGTATCCGACTTTGCGTTTCAGAGCCTCAGCACGGGTGCGCTTGGCTCCTACATCAGCTTCGGAGCCAACCACCTTGGGTCAGGGGGAGCCTTCTGGTTCTTGATGCTTTGAGTCATGATGGGGGGCTTTTGAGGCGATGAGGATAGTGCTAGCCCCTCGAGCAGCTCCACTCTCACATCCTGTCATTCCTCCCCAGAAAGTATCGTTGTCAGTCTCAGCACAACTGATCCCACACAGACGTGGAGACCCAAGGCCTCAGGATCCCCCAATGGGTAAACCCCTTTCTTTTGAAACCTCTCCAGAATACCCTGCTGAAGGTGCCCCTTGCAAGAGACTATGTAAGATGAAGCATCTAGACTCCCCAGAGTAGTCGGTCACGTCAGACACAGACCTCGATGAGTCAGAAGGGTCCACACAGTTGCCCGCCAATGTATCTTTTGCAGAAATACGAGAAATCTTTAAACAGAAAGGCGGCTAGAAATCCATCAACCCTACTGATGAGGAGTCTGTCTACCTGAAGGATTTTGGGTTTCGCCCTTCATTCACTTGGGTGTCTTTACCCTTCGACAAACTTATGGATTTAGTTTGTCGAAAGATGTGGGAGTCTCCAGATTCAGTGGAGACTGTTCCCCAGAAGATAAGGCCTTCCTTACTAAAGGTGTCCCGGTAGATGCTATGGTGGTAGCGGCGCCGGCCACCAAAAAGGAGTTGTCTGAAACATCCACCCATCCTCTGAACAAAGAGTCTTGCATGATGGTCAGATATGGAAAGCGCATGGTTTCTTCAGCAACCTTCATGCTCAGGTGTTTGAATTATCTTACTCATTTCACTAGATTACAGAGAGAGCTCTTCTGAGAAAGCTTGGAGATGCTGTCTAAGGTTCAGTAGCTGTGGGGGTATCAGACAAAGTGTCTTCCCAGCTCTCCGCCTTAAATTCAGTAGTTAACCCATCCATGAGGCTCATTTTGTATACAGCCAGTGGAGCGAGTAGGTCAGTGGATTCAGGAATTGCCTTCAGGAGACATTCCTGGATGTGCCTGTGTAACTTTACGGAACCCTTCAAGTCATCCTTTGTTAATGCACCCTTCTCCGGCTCATTCTTGTTCGGGCCTAAAGTGAAAGAGTCACTAATCAGGTTTGAGCAGGAAGGAAAGACTCTGCCGTCGGAGTCCATTTTTCCACACCTTCTAGACCTTATCCCAAAGGTCAAAGGGGAGGAAAAATGTGGTTTCGAAAATCCCAGAGAGCCTTCCAAGACACACATGGTGAGCCTTTCCCCAGGGGCAGAGAGGGAAGCAATAATGGAAGATGCCAGCCATGCGGCAGAAGGGTCTGCAGAACCAGGGAGACAGAGAGTCCTCCTTTGGTAAGCCCTTTCAGTGCTCCTGAAAGGAGGCCCATCTGTCCCCCTCGGGAGGCAGTCTGGGGTTGACTTTCTTTGTACCCATACACCTTGCTGAGAATAACAAAAGACAAGTGGGTACAAAGCATCATATCCAGAGGTTACTCCATTCCCTTTTCCTTTTCTGCCCTATGCATAAAAAACATTCTGGATGTTCCACCCAGTCACAGGAAACAAGCAACCTTAGAAATATAAAAGTTGCTAGAAAAAAGAGTCATCCAAACTGTCCTCACAGACCAGATAGGATCCGGAACTTACTCAAGGTTCTTTTTGGTTCCAAAGAAAACAGGGGACTGGAGACCCATCCTGGATCTCAGCAGACTGAGCAAATCTGTAAAGATGACAAAGCTCCAGATGGTAACAATGCAGTTGATGCTTCCCTTTCTAGGAAATGACAATTGGATGTGCTCTGTAGACCGCTAGGATGCGTACTACCACATAAAAATGGACAGGCCATCCAGGAGTCATCTGCACTTTCAGCTGGGAGCCAGTCACTACCAATCTTGAGCTCTGCCCTTTTGCCTCACTACAGCCCCCAGAGTGTTCACCAAATGTATGGCAGTAGTTACGCCTCACCTGAGACATTTAGGATGCCGAGTGTTTCCATATCTAGATGACTGCCTCCTAACTGCCACCACCAAGCATCTACTAACAAAGCAAGAGACACCACTATGACACTCTGTTTTCACCTAGGCATCACAATAAACTACTAAAAATCTGCCTTATTGCCATCTCAATATATCATTTTTATAGGCACAGATTTAGACACAATAATGATGATGGTAGACAGAGTACAAGCCTTACGTATACATGTTCTAGACCTTCTCTTCAAAACAAAGACTCAGGCAAGGACGGTTCTAAAAGTATTGGGTACCATGGCAGCAACAATAAGTGTCATTCCCCTAGCAAGACTGTACATGAGAATTTTACAATAGCTACTGTTCACTCAGTGGTTCATGCAGGAGCTTCCGATGTTGCATCTCATTATGTTGACAGAGTCTTGCAGGAGAGACCTTCATTGATGGCTTCACTCAGATCAGGTAACCTTAGGTCAACCCTTTGTTCTTCCACAACCGTTCGCCACAGTGACCACGGATGCTTCCCAGATTGGGGGGGCATTATCAGGGAAAAACAGTCCAAGGCACTTGGCAGGATCACAAGGCCCATTTGCACATCAATGTCCTAGAGATGAGGGTGGTGCTTTTTCCGTTGCAGGCATTCCAAGACTCTCTTTCTCTGGGAACAATTGCGATCCAGATGGACAATATGTCAGTAGTATGCTACATAAGCAAGAAAGAACCAAGTCTTACCCCCTTTGTCAAGAGGCCATGAGAGTATGGCAGTGGGCAACTTCCTCCCAATGCTTGCTGACAGCAATGCATATACCCAGGAAATCCAATGTCATAGCAAACAAACTCAGCAGCGCAATACTGATGCCTCATGAATGGTCCCTGAAACAAGACATAGTGGAACTGATTTTCCAAAAATGGGGCCAGCCTTTCTGCAATCTTTTTGCCACATCCATAAACACCAAATGCAGCAGCTACCTTGCCCTAATCCCCAAGGGATTCACTTTTCATGATTGGCCCCTGGGTCTCCTTTATGCCTTTCCTCCCCTTCCATTGATACCCAAAGTTCTACAGAAAGCCAGCACATTGGGAAGGACCTTAATACTTATAGCCTTATACTGGCCTCGTCAAATTTGGTTCCCCTTCTTGCAGCTTCATCTACAGGAGTAGCCTTAGATTCTGGACCCAGTGCCGGATCTTCTGACCCATCCACTGGGAATGCTCCAACCATCTCTTCAAACCCTCAAGTTGACAGCTTGGCTGCTCCAATTCCAAACATAGCCAGGCTACCTAAACTTTCTACCTCAGTTCAACATATCCTGATTTCTTCTCACAAAGCTTGTATGAGAAGGTTATATCTCAGCAAATGGAAAAGATTTTTCTTCTGGGCATAAAAAGTCATATTGACCCTTTTTCTGCATCTATATCTTCTATACTGGAATTTTTATCTAAACTTTTTAATGAGGGTGCAGCTGCAGCTGCTATTCGAGTACAGTCAGCATCAGTCTCTAATTTCCACTTTGGAGAAGGAGGACCCAATGTTATGTCACTTAGGCTTTGTAAAGCTTTCCTGAGAGGTACTAACCTGTTAAGACCACCCATTAAACCACTTCTACCTCCATGGGACCTAAATTTCGTATTAACCCAGGTAATTCTCCTCTCTTTTGAACCGGCATCATCCTGTGACTTGAAATTCTTAACTTGGAAGATGATCTTCTTAGTGGCTATTACTTCAGCTAGAAGGGTTTTGGAATTACAAGCTTTATCCGTCAAGCTCCCATATATGCTGTTTCATTCTGACAGAGTCTCACGTCGCACAAACCCGTCCTTTCTACCAAAAGTGTGCTCAGAGTCATGCTTGAATCAGTCTATAGACTTACCATTTTTTTCCCCCAACTATGGCAATAAGGCAGAATACATGTTACACCAAAAAACATAGATAGTTACGTTTCTACTTACACAGAACAAAGGATTTTAGAAAAACTGATCATTTGTTTGTGTCCTTTTCTGACTCCAAGAAAGAAGCTTCAGTAGCAAAAACCACTCTATCAAGGTGGTTGTGTCAGATTGCATCTCATATACCTATCACTCAGTGAATAAACCTACAAAATAAGAGCTCATTCTACGAGAGCTGTCTCTACCTCTTCTGCCTTCAGTGCAAGAGTACCACTTGATACCATTTGCGTGGCAGCAACGTGGGCAAGGCCTCATACCTTTATTACTCATTACAAAGTGGATTTGGACTCCAGGGACAGGGCCTCCTTTGAGTCCACTGTCCTGGAGAATGTTCTCCCGTGAGCCATCCAAGAAAGATGGTGCTAGGGATGCTGTCCCATACGTAATGAATGAAGGTGAGGTAGGACAACTACACATAAAGAGGTTATGTAGTTACCATAACATTCCAAGTGAGTTGTCTATCTCGCATTCATTCTTATGTCCCACCCTCCTGCCCCCGTCCTTTTTAGCTCCTGGTGGATTTAGAGGTTTTTCTAATTGGTATATGGTTGTCTCTGACTCTCTTCTTGGATTATGAAGTCACAGAAGATTCCTGTATAGGTATATATATATATATATATATATATATATATATATATATATATATATATATATGTGTGTGTGTGTGTGTATGTATGTATGTATATATATATATATATATATATATATATATATATATATATACACACAGAGTATCATGGGATAGGGAGTGAGCGAGCCACAAGGTGGTAGGGGACCTCGAGCCTTTGTAAACGGCCGAACCCATAAGTAATGAATGAAGGCAACATGGGCAGCTCACATGGAACGTTATGGTGAGTACATAACTGCTTTTTTCTAGAGTCTGAAATTAAAATTAGATTACCGTTTCCTAAGCTCTTATACTGCACAGTTATGGGAAAGTTAGTTAATGAGGCTCTAGGCAAGTTTAGCTGTAGCAACAACTGAGTGACTAAATTTGCTTCTGGCCTTGCATTTGATACTTAGCATTTCAAAGCTCTTGACAGCTGTAAACTGGAAGTCCTGTAAATAAAGAATGCTCTGCTATCAAAACACTTTTAAACTAGTGAGTGAAAACCACTGTTCAGATCTTGCATGTGTACTTAGTTGGTATCAGCTCAGAAGAGAGCTATGATCAACCTATGGTCACCTACTCACAACTCCAAAGATGACAGAAGCCATTGATAATGCACCCATTTCATTCTTCTCAGCACATTGGAATAAACGTCCAAGTTACTATCGGGGCTTTAGACAGTATTACTGAATTCAAAAACACTGTCAAAATTACTATAAGCAAAACTGCCACTTTACACACTGCAGATCTTGAGGTTCTTACATCTATTAATTGCACTGAGTACCCTGTTTCTTCAGTTCATATGCTACCATATGAATGGATATTATATACATATATGCTTAGTAGTTATTCATTTAAATATGTTTATTTGCTTGTGCTATGTGAAACTGCAGTAACTGATGATTCATAAAATTCTGTCCTTATTTTTAATATTTTTTTTATATTTTTTAATTTGTGTATTTATATACTGTGGCATTATTCATATTATGTGTATACTTTCCCCCCACACTCTATAATTATTGACTATTTTTACTGTGTTATTTTGTTGCTTATCACTGTAACTGTTGGAGCTTTTATGGTTGGGTCCCCGACTAAAAGTTCTGCCTTTTTAATTTCTCCAAATATTTTGGGTTTCTAATACCATGATGGGAAAGGACCCCCATTCCTAAGTCATAGTGCGATTTAAGTTCATGAAATTAGTATTGGTTCACTCTTTGATGTCAGCCAAAAGTGCTCTTCACAGCACCCGCAATGTATCCAGTAATGACTCCCCCTGTAATTTGTACGGAATTAAATTATTGGTAGCATATGTAAATATGATTGTAGGCTTTTTTGCTCCTACTATTATTGGAACTATCTGGATATCTTTCTTCCACATTGATCTCATTTCTGCTTACAAATCCTGATATTTTATGACTTTGTGTCTCTCTGTACACAAGACACTGTAGTCACTGGGTGTGGCAATTTCAATGATCAATGCTACTTTTGTGCTCTTTTCTTGAACCACTATATCCAGTTTTCTAGCATCTATGTTTTGAAATGTTGGCAATGGATGATCCCATGTAATGTAGACGTCATCATTTTCTATGATGCTTTGTGGCTCATGTTTCCAGTGTTATTCAGAAACTGCAATACCATAATGTTTGCACAATCCCTAGTGCAACAGTCTCGCCACATTATTATACCTTTCAGTATACAGTCCTTCTGTCATTAGTGTGTCGCAACCAACAGTGAGGTGTGCAACTGTTTCCTGTTCTGTTTTACAAAACCTACATTTGTCTGTTTCTCCTACATGTTCAATGGACTTTGTAAACCAATGTGTATGTAGCCCACTGTTTTGTGCCGCTGATATTAACCTTTCATCTTTTGGTTTGAATTCGCCTCTCCTTAACCATTCCTGCATTCGTTTCCGATCAACATGAGGTTCTTCCAGAAGTTTTCTACACTTGCAAATATATTTATGCATTTTCCACATTTCTTGCCTTCTCATCTGGCTCTTCACCTTATATTCTTTCTTTTGTCTTTTGGCACATTCAGTTGCTGCCTGTTTGTTATCCAATTGTGGTTTGATTTCCATTCCTGCTTGACACTGATATGCTTCTACTAGCCTAAGCAGGGAAGTCATCTTAGATTTATTCTCCTCATGTTTCAAAACTTTCACTACATTTGGATCTTTTGAGGTCAGGAGATATGTGTGGAGTCGCATGATTGCAGATCTGTACTTGTAATCAGTTCCAAGGAAACCCATCCCTTCTTCAGAACGGGGAATATGTATAATCTTCGTATGCACCGATTTTTATAAATCATTTGGTGAGCATGAAGCATAGGTTCATAGGTAGGTACTAGGCTATCAGCTCTGGGGCCTGTATAAGCCTAGCCAAAAAGGTTCCCTGGCTTTCCGACATCCAAGAAAATTGTTTTCCTTTGCCCCTGTTGAGCAGTGGGGCAAAAGTGATCCCCAGGGTGAATTTTCTATTTCCTGTCCAGTCATCAAGATTTTTCTTAAAGAGGGCCATTGAGGAGCTTTGCTTGACATGAATGGGTAGTTTGTTCCTGAGTATGGGAAGTCTCTGGGACAGGAAACTATCCCTCCAGCATGTTCTGTTTATTGTGGTGACAAGGTTTAGTCCCTGGAGCATGTAATATGGAGAGATTGGGATACTCTCTGCTACTTTATAGCTATAATATTCTGTTTGATTATTGTTTTTCTCCTTGAAAGCCTGCATCCAAAACCTCAGTCTGTCCTTGTTTCTTAAGCCCCCCAACATCATCATCCCTTTCCATTCTGAATTATAATTTTCTTCCTGTGGTAACTGTGTAGCTGTGAAACACCCTTAAATTTGGGTAATCACAATAAACCCTCTTATACTGGAAGAATCAGCTTATCCCGCTCGACTCTTGCAGTCTTCCCAGAGAAAGTCCTTCAGCTCTTCATTAATTGCCATCAACAACTTTTCCTCTGGTTGATAGTGTTTTTAGTCCCATTAGTTTTATACACAGGTCACACATATTTTTAAACGGTTTGCATCTTACTATGCATATCTATGCAACTAAACTTTAGTTCTCTTGTTTTTTTGTATTATTTTTTATATTATCTCTTCCCCCATATCCTTAGCTGCCACACCAGAATATTTTTTTTTAATCCAAACTCTTAAATAGGTTCATAGGTAGGTACTAGGCTATCGGCCCAAGGGCGTATGTAGGCCTAGCCAGCAAGGTACCATAGCTTACGCCAGCCAAGAAAGTTATTTTCCTGTGCCACTGCCCAGCAGAGACACAGAAGTGATCCCCGGGGTGTATTTCCTATTTCCCATCCACTCATCAAGATTTTTCTTGAAGAGTGCTAATAAAGAACTTTGCTTGACATAGATGGGTAGCTTGTTCCAGAGTATAGGAAGTCTCTGGGACAGGAATCTATCCCTCCAGTGTGTCCTGTTTAAATACTTAATTTTACCATGTCCCCATAAATGTGGATATTGCTGAACCAATTCACATCTGGGCACATAACTTCCAGCTATTATCATTCTTTTTTTCCTATCTAATCTATCCAACACTTTTTGGGGCCAGTCAATCACTCCAAAACTGTAAGTTAGGACAGGAAAAGTAAATTGGTTTATAGCTTGGATTCTGTTCCTAGATGTTAACACTGTTTTCAGGATTAATTTAAGTCTTCTAAAGTATTCCTTACTAAATTTTATTCACATTTGTTCATGTTTTATTGTTGATCCTTCATCAATTCCCAAATATTTGTACACTCCCTCTTGCTCATATCACATTCTTGTCCCAAACTGATGTTTTCTTGGTGCTGCAGTTTTCCTGCTTTAAAGGTTGCTTTTGCACATTTATCAAGACCAAATGACATTCTTTTATCATCTGAAAAAGTTTTAACAACTTGCTGTTGTATTTTCAGTTCCTCATCTGATGAGCTATACAGTTTCAAATAATTGACAAAGAGAAGATGAGAGTCTGCACACTTTGTTGTTTTCTAGGAGTCACATTATAGCCATGGCCTAAGCTGTTAGGTAGACAGCTGAATGGGTTAAGGGCAAAGCAGAATAGCAGCAGTGACAGGGAGTCACCCTGGAATATCCCCCGTTGAACTTTAATCCCTGG
Source organism: Protopterus annectens (assembly GCF_019279795.1). NCBI lineage: Eukaryota > Metazoa > Chordata > Ceratodontiformes > Protopteridae > Protopterus > Protopterus annectens. Next base: position 577,845,612 of record NC_056748.1, read on the forward strand.
AATAATAATTAGTCCTTTATCATGGCTTAATTGCACAGTGGTCTTCCACTGTTTCATGCTCACTGCAATGTAGTTGATCAGTGTAGGGTGTATCTTATACATTTTTAAACACTCTTTTATCCATGAATGTGGGATACTATCAAATGCTTTTTTGTAGTCAGTCCATGCCATACTTAAATTCTTCCCCTTTTTACAGTTCTCCACTATGACTTTATTTAACAGCAAATGATCCTTTGTTCCATATAACTTTCTTTTATTGCCCTTCTGTTCTATTGCCATAATTGAGTTTTCTTCTAAATGACTATAGAATCTGATGGCATCAATTCCAGTGTAAGATTTATATGTCGTCGGAAGGCAAGTTATTAGTCTATAATTTTTAGGGTAGCTTGCAGGTTCACTCTTAAATAGGAGCATGTTTTTCCTGTTGTTAACTAGGTTTGTGTCTGTTTGGGGTGTGCATATACATAGTTCTTACTCATGGCTAAATCTTCGTGCAGAGATGTTAATACTTTTAACCAGAAGTTAGGTACTGCATCTGGGGCCTGGGGTTTCCAATTTGAGGCTTTTCTTAACTTTGTTTCAATCTCTCTGGCTGTTACTTCATCCCATTTCATATCCTGTACATTTAAACTTCTTCTTTCTTTTACTGCTTTGACCCATTTAGCATCTTTGTTATGTTCCACAGGATCTTCATAGATACTTCTCCAAAATGTATGTATTTCTTCTTTTTTGGTGGTCTTTCAATTCCTTTTACCTTGTTTCCCAGTTCTCTATAAAACGTTTTTGGGTCATCAATAAATTGCTTATTTTGTACTTTGCCTTTATATTTATCTGCGTATCTTCTAAGTTTTTTGCCTGTGCTGAGATTTTTAGTTTATTTGCGATAGTGCATGATAGCTCCTGATCTGTTCTAATACTGCGCATTGCATTTATCATGTCTGCCTAAGTATTTTCATTGATCTGTTCCCTCTTCTATACTCTTCTAACAGTGACATTTCTTGCCTTAGTTGCATTATAGTTTTCTCTATTTGATACTTCCATGATGGTATTCAATGACTTCTGCCAGTAGGGGAAATTTCATGTACCAGAGAGAAGTAAATCATTTTTCAGTCTGATACCAATGGTGAATTCTTCTTCTTCTTTCGGCTTTTCCCAGTTAGGTGTCGCCACAGCGGAACTTGGGTCTGCTAATGATTGGCAGTAGATTTTTTATGGTGCTGAGGTGCCAGCCCGACGCCCAACGAAAGCACGCCCATTTACACATGTCTTTCAAACACCACTCGACTGTGGGGAGGACATGCAGACTCCACACTAAAGGCGCTGCAGCCAAGAATCGAACGGGAGAACCTCTTGCTGTGAGGTGACAACGCTACTGCTGCACCACCATGGCTTTTATCTTAATTACTATACCAGGAAAGGATTCCATGAGTCTGCAGTCTGATTCAGCAGAGAGTATGTGTGAGATGTGTATCTATCTGCTTGCAAATAACAGACACAAAAGAGTTTATTGTGGAAGGCAGCCATAATAATACAAAAAAAAAATCAGATAAAATGAATGTAATAAATTATATCCACACTACTACTACTGAAATTAAATGAAGGTTGGTTTATAGAGAAGCTAGAGATTTCTACATGCCAAAATATTTCACAACTTGGTGGCCTATCCAGGCATGCTGATTGTGGTACCCAGTGTTTCTCACTGGCAGTTTAAGACCATAGCAATGTTTGCCTATGGGTATGGTCCATTTCCTAACCCCATAAATGTAGACAGATAATATTGTGTTACAGACGAGAAGATATCAGCTTGGCAGTGGTGTTATATATTTACTTATTTATTGCATTTGTTGACCAATATTTTCCATCTGAGAGGATCCCAATTGCAGTGCAGTGATAGGTAGAGGAGTTCATAGAAATGGATTAAACAAAAGGAACTGATTCATAATACACATAAAGCTTACAAAATGAACAGCTTCATCTAAACAGATTAGATATGATAGCGACCAAACTCGACATATATATGAAATCTAGACAATTATTTAACTCATAAGTTCACCACGGAACTAGGCATAGTATAATAAAGCAGTCCAAGAATTAAAATAAAGAATTGGATACAAACATAATTAATTATATCGACCGTATGGTTAGAAATAAACATGATACATCTTATAGCTCTCAGGTTGTATACTTATGTCATAAACTGAAAAGTCATGTAGTTTAGTAGATTATCAAGATAAACAGTAGTTATAAGACTGCTTTATGGAGAAGTATTCCTTTAGACTCACTTTGAAATGCATCCTACAAGATAATGTTTATAATGTGAATGTCCTACATAATTAGAGAAGCACGCATCACAATGTCTGTTTGCAGACTACGGAATATGAAGAATGAATTTATCTGAGGATCATAGTATTCTCTGAAATTTAGTTATTTATGTATTTTATTTTAATTTGTTTATCCCAGTAAAGTGATTGATCTGTATGGACCAATTTAAAGCTAAGCATGGGCATTAAATAAAAGAGCAAACAGAGCTTGGTAAACACAAATGTGAGCAAATAGAATGCATTGCAAATACATATAAATTACAGTGGTACAGACAGTGAGAGCAAGAAAAATACCCACTTTATATTGCAGCTGTAATATATATGTATTTGCAGTTACTGCAAGGAAAGCTGAAGTAAACCCTCAGATTGATATTTGCTTTTCTGTTAGACAGATTTGATGTCTGGAGCCATAGTTCTTGAAGTGAAGCAGCAGAATTAATGTTGTCCTGGAAAAGGACATCATAAGATAAGGAAGGTGAAGATTGCTCCTTTTGTAGGAATACAGCCAGGAGAGCTGCTGTGAAACTCATTGAGAAAGACTGTTGAAAGAGGATATACTCTAGGTGTATGTAAATCTATTGGTGGAACTTCCTACAGTCTTTTGTTAATCTTTAAGAGTTTTGATTTTAGGAAAAGCTTTTATCTTCATATTTTATACAATAAATTACATTATTTTTGTAAGGGTGTTGTCTTTGTGGCTTTTAGTATTTTACTTTAGTAGACTGCAGCACTCATCTTTTTGGCACATTTTTCCATGTTAAAGACATAATAGTACCTTTCAGTACCATCAAGAAGGCTAATTGTTTTAAGCATAATTATTCCCAGTGTGAGAGGGTAAGTCCAGTGGTGTGTACTGAGAGTTTTTCCTGTTTGTTGAGTGCATCAGTGTGTTGGTCCATTTACCAGGATGACAACTGTAGATCAGTTACCGAAGACCATAACTGATGTAGCTGATGGGATGGTAGCTGTGGCTAAAATCAATGACTCCTTCACTAATGGTTTTACCACTAAAACAACTAACCAAGGAGGAGATCCTAGAGGCATATGTTATCCCTTTTTGATGATATGCCCACAAGGAGGGATGGGAGTGAACTAACACGGCCAGGATCATTTCAGCCCACTTGACCTGAGAACTGCTAAAAGGCTTCATAGAGATGGAAAAGACTGGATATTAAAGGAGTACCGCACCCACAGACTCAAAAAACATGGACTGTGAAATAGTTAATAGATGCTACTTGATAGATCTGGCATTGCCTTTGAGACACAAAATCAAATGTTTCATAACTGGATTTTTTTTTTAAACAAAACAGTAATATTTCAGTTATGTGTCTTGAAGCATATAATTTAATTATGGTTAGATCATGAGAGTCAACATACTGCAAATAAAGTGGCAAAAGCATTAGCCATTGACAAATTTAAGACGTCTTTACCTGCTCATTTAATGAAATGGATATCAAAATTGACTGTTATGCTGTGTAATAATGTAATTAATTGAGTATTATACAATGACTGTCCATTAACATTCAAAAACAAGCATGCTGATTGGTCAGCCCAACCTGTGTGCCCATTGTAAATCGAGCATATACCAATAGAAAAAGGTCCAGTTGCCCAGACTTTCTTCCATTAATATATGGTATTAAAATTTTACTTTTTTTTTCATTTAAAAAAATAAACTTACAAAAACTGGAGTTTAAAAATGAACAAAAGAGTTGGGACAGAGACAAATACAAGAATAATCAGATACATAATACAAAACTAGAAAAACAAATCTGATTATCCTTATATTTTCTCTGTTCCATCTCTCCCATTCATTGGAAATCTCTAGATTTCATTGTTTTAATTAAAAACAAAACAAAAAAGCAACAGAGATCTTCCTTTCTCTGTTGCTTCCTTTACACAGCACTGATGTACTGTGTAAGCATGGGAAAGTAAGTCCCATACCCATACTCAGTACATCAGGAAAGTCCCGGGATACCAGGGAAAATGAAAAAGAGCACCATGGTGCTGTTATACAAGGACATTATTTAAGAAAAGTAAGTAATATTTTTCTTAAATAACATCATTGTATAATAGCAACAGCCTCTGGCTGGGTGTGGGTAATGCTGGATTTACCCACAGTTGGCTTTGTTTGGTCACTTAGGCTTTTTCATCATGACCAAACCATGCCAACTGTGGGTAAACCTAGTATTACCCACATCCATCCATGGGTTATTACTATAGTCTAGACATGTAGTAAATGTGTGTCATGTTGGTAATAAACAATGAGTTTCAACTGTAGACATTCTCTGTTTTAAACATGGATAGGAGTAACTTAGCTAGGTTTTGTTGTAATACTAGTAACATTGTTATAGCTGTGAAGACTGTAACCTCTGAAAAGTATGTTGTCAATCTTGTTATACCTATGTACTGTAATAAATTATATGCCAGTATAGCTGAGTCTGCATTCTGTTACTGTGCTGCTTCAAAGATAATTAAGTGCAGTATAATAATTGATGGACATTGTTGCAAGGACTGCTTGATTTAGGCATTGTGGTCCTGCTGATTAAGGGGAAATACATATGTAAAAAGAAAACCCTTACTAACAGTGCATTTGAATTAGTATGCAATCACAGAGATGAGAAAACGAGTATCCAGTTACTCAACTTGAATTACAAACTGATGTTTAGGAAAGTAGTTCATCCTACTGTTGTAGTGCCCAGTTTAACTTATGGCATAACAGAGAAAAAAAGTTTTCTGCACTTTAAAAAATTGTTTGAGCCATGGGAGGAAGAAAGTCCTTTTGGTAGATCCCCTTATCTGTGTGGGAAGGGGGACCAGCAAGTAACTAACCCCAGAGATAAACCTCAGACCAACTTAGAAAAAATGGGGGAGCAATGACCAAACACATATTTTGGACTGTGTGAGTCCAGGAATAATTGGTACATAGTGTCAGACAACCATAAAGTTATAGAAATTTGGCTAAGAATATAGAGAGAAGAATTTGCATCATTTAAAGAAATATGTCACCATGCAAACCATGACAGAGCAGACTGCAAGAAATAGTAGAATATTAGAAGGGACTTGCACAATAAAATAATACAGCCTGAAAGTGTTGTGGAGCAGAAAGAGGTGTCATTGTAGCCCAAAAGTTACAACATAGGAAGTAGAAGAGACTAGCAGAACTAAAGAGAAGGGGTCATTCTCTAGGAGTGAATTCTGAGGGAGTGAAGTTAGGAAGTATGAGAAGTGCACAGCTTTAACCAAATTCTTATTAAAGTAACTTTTAAAATTTGATCTACATAGGTCAAAGAGAAAAATAATTTGCTTGCAATGTATACAACTTAATATATGTCTGTGTAGGGCATGGACTGCAGTCTACAACAGTATGCATGGTTAAAAACAGTCTGTTCAAGGGAAAGAGTAATAGAGTAAATTTAATCACAGAACATGAAAGACCTTTCAGAAAGAAAAGATGAAGTGATATGTGCTAGGTGTTATTGACTGTTAACTGTTTGTTATTGTTTTAAACAATCATTTACAAACAAGTTTTGTGCTGAAAATGTTTTTAAAGCATTTTGATTTTTTAAGTCACATGATTTCATGGATTTTTACCATTAAAACCTTTGGGCGACTTATTTCTTCAACTTGTCATTTTTGGTTTTGTTTTGATTATTTTGGGACTGTATGTCAATAAACACTTTATCATCTGTTTATTTTGGTTTAATGAAATGTATCTGCTACCTTATCTCATTACATGTAAATAATGTATGTACTTCAGTAACAAATCCCTCTTAGGTTTTCATGAAGAACCTCACTGCTCATTTTAAGGGCTGTGAAAAAAGGCCCTTTTTCTGCAAATGTGGTATTTTGTGATTCAGAGACGCATTAACTATGTTGAGGAAAGACCTCATTGTCTGTGACTCGCTGTCAACTACCGAGAGTGCAGGTCAGCACTTTCCTGTGCTAGTCAACAGTGGAGACTGCATTGTATTAGCACAGGTACCCCTCCCTCCACAAACACACAGGAAAACAGACACAGACCACACACCTGTCCCTGTTTTCAGAATATCTCAGTATCTCATTTTCCTCTGCCCTGGTAATTCATGGATGGTTACAGTCAGTCTTTAATACCAGACATTCATGTTTCATACTTCATGTCCTTCATTAAATGCATTGTGGTGCAAAAGCTTTATCCTCGTAACTTTCTAAGTTTGTAGGAGGAATAATTAAAATCAGTCCATGATTTTTTACTTTGTCTTGATGTCTTGCAATATAAGGTTGAGAAGTATACTTAACAATCCCAGTCCTGCTCCCTCATAAGTCTGAAACTACTGCAGGTATTGAATAATGACTCAAATCTTCATTATGTGTCAAAAAAAGTGTGTCAATGTTGAGTTTTCCTGTGCCAAGGGTGCATTTTCAAATCCTTTTTTTCTGTTTTGTAATTCAGTTTTTTTCTTGCATCTTTACTTTTATAGCTGACATCCCTGGTGCCTGTTGATGTCACAGAGGAGTAGGGAGGTACTGTGTATAGGGCTGGAATCCCTTTTAGTGCATTTTAAGGCATACTTTTCAAAGTATTCCTAGTGTCTAGTGGTTCCCCACTCCATTTTTTTAATCAAGTGCCTTTATGGCATACTATGTAGAGTATCCCTGGTGGTGTACTGTCACCCGCCTGACCCACATTATATGTAAATGCCATTTAGGCATGAGATTAAAGCATTATCCCTTGTGGCTAATTCCTCCCAATCCCCAGTCATCATTATGTTTAAGTGCACTTCAGGCTCAAGCTTAAAGAGTTATCACTGGGGGCTAGTGGTTACCCCCTCCCCCGATTCCTGTTCTAAGTGCCATTTAAGCATGAGTTTAAATAGCTATCTCTGGTAGGTAGTGGTTTCCCCAGTGTAATGTTGCAGGCTTTGCTCATTTGTCCATGGGTGTATAGAATTATGATAACCACCACAACCCACAAAACCACACACACACACACACACACACACACACACACACACACACACACACACACACACACACACACACACACACACACACACACACACACACACACACAGCCCCCTACCCAGCTGATTGCACTCATGGACACACTCACCCATTCATCCATACACACACACACACACACACACACACACACACACACACACACACACACACACACACACACACACACACCTACACCTTACCTACACCCTTAGTAACCCCACTACTGCTGTCCCAGAGAGAGAGAGAGAGACATTTGTGCATTCAGTCACAGATGCAACCCCTTATGTACACACATACACATACTCACTACCTTACCACTAAACTCCACAGCACTTAACTCTGTTGTGGTGGATGAACCATGAGCGGTCAGGAGCAGCTGTGCTAATCTTAGCACTTGGCTATGTAAATGACTTACAACAAGTAGGTTTTCAGTTAGAACACATGGCTAATTAACATATGCCTCTCCACTGAACTGTTTCATTATCATGTAGGTTGGCTGCAGAGACAGCCCACCACAATGCTGCAGGTCTTATTGAAAAAGCAGCTTGGTGGAGCTGTCTCTGAATTTGGAAAAGCAATGGTGAGGTGTACACCTCCTGTACATCTTGCTGTAACTTTTAGGAATTCAGCCCCCCTGTTCAGCTTTCAGTTTGATCTTACATGTACATACTTGTTCACTAAATTGCTTCTTTCATTTGGGCTGTGTGAATGTGTGCTGTAATACAATAACCATACATTTTTATTTTATATATTCTGCAAGTATAATCATTTTATCATCCTTATATCTGTGTAAATTTTACTTTGTTTTAATTCATGAGCTTAAAAGCTGTGTCTCAGGGCTTCAGCAGAAATGGGTAACTTTGATTATTCTACTCTCTGCTTAACAAACCTGATAAATTAAATAAAATAAATAAATAACTGTCTTTAGTTACTCATGAGAAGGCATGTTTACCTTAAAGGACAATATTATTCAAACAACATAATTTCAAAGGTTAGATTTCTTGCAGTTGTTCCAGGATCCATTGCCTCTATTCATGACTTTATAGACTTATTCAAACGTAACTTCCTGCCCTTGCTCTGCAGAGAAAAAGCTCTGCTTGTTTTACTTTCATTTCTTGTTATTTCACTCATGCCAAAGGTTCTTTAATTGGATGACGGAATTTCAGTTTCTGTAGAGAACTGGTTCAGCATTACAAATTTAGTTGAGAAGTGTCTTTGATATTTTACAAGACAGTGCTTGTAAAAACTGGTATGTATCCAATTCTAAGACAGAAATCTTGCCTATTAATACCAAGATGCATTTTGAAAAACATGCTGAGAAAAAGAAAAAGGACAGGAAAGTAAAATATGTTCCTTCTCCTTCCATTTATACAGTGTATTATTCCAGTTCCTTTACTATAGCCAGAAAAAAAAAAAAAAAACAGGGCCACAATTCTGGATTTATCCATCCTCAACAAATGTCTGTTGCTAAGAAATTCAAGATCTCCATATCCAAACCATCCTCTTTCTGCTAGCTCAGGAGGTTTGTATGGTCATTCTTTGATTTGAAATAGGAGTGTATGCATTGCTAATATTCAAACCAGACATGAAGCTCTTGAAATTTCAAGTGCAAAATCATCATTGCTGCTTTATAGTTCTACCCGGTGGATAGCCAACTGTCTCACAGACAGGACCCAGGAAGTTAGAATTGGGGAGTCCACCTCTACAAAGAGGCCAGTCACAAGTGGAGTTCCTCAGAGATCAGTCCTTGGACCACTCATTTTTGGCATTTACTTCTCAGAAGTCAAGGGCAATGTCAGTGGTCTCTGACTGACTAAATTTGCAGATGATTGCAAATTAGGAGCTGTCATTGAATCTCACACTGATGCAAATGTTCTCCAGGAGGGGCTGACACAGACAAATAACTGGTGTCAGAGCCATGGACTAAAACTAAATGCCAAGAAATGCATAATAGTATCCTTTGGGAAGTCATCCATCCCTGGTAACTTATCATATTGACAACTCACCCCTTAGAGTTGACCCAATAGTCAGGGACTTAAAGACACACATAGATAATAATCTAGCCTTTGATCATCACATGTCTACAGTTGTGAGGAAATCATTCTATGTTGTGCAACTTATAAACAAAGGTATGGCATCCGAGTCCAAGGAAGTCATTGTTCCACTGTATTCAGCATTCATCAGATCTATCATTAAGTACAGTGCACCCTTTGGTATGTACCTAACCAGGCATATCCAACAACTGGAACGTCCACAGAGGTTCCTCACTAAAAGAATACAGGGCGTAAGAAATATGTCCTGTGCAAACCACCTCAAGAACCTATCCCTGTATTCTGTCTCTTACAGGCTTTTGAGGGGAGATCTATGCCTGGCATACAGGGCATTGTCAGACCCCACTCTGATGGACCTCCTGCATATTCACAAAACAAACAGTAGCCAAATTCCCTTTTCTAAAGACGTAAACCTTGCCTGTGATATAAATCGGACCTGCTGGAGAGATAGATATGTATCCCAGAGACTACTACGTCTATGGAACAGGCTCCCCATACATGTGATGCAGAGTTACTCCCAAAACCCAATTCAAGTGCAACTTGGACAATTGGATGGAAAACCGAAAAATCCATCCCTGATTTGGCACCTATGTCTCTAATGCAAACAGGTAACCTGTAAATAGTTAATCTTCCAGGCCCATGCTTACACTTATCAAGGGTATCAGAACTTGTCAGAGATTTGGGATGCATAGCTAGGCTTAAAAAGATCCTTGTGGTCATCAGCCTAGTAAACACCTATGAACCTATACCTTTTGGGTTAAGGATATCACCCACAGTATTCTCCTAGCACTTTACTTTGCTGATTATGACATAATGAAGAGAATTCATATTTATCCTTACCCAGATGATTACCTTTTGTGAACCTCATCAAGACATCATTTGGTGGATATTTGCATTCCTGAATGTGCTGTGCTGAATCAGAAAAACTTGTATTTTCTTCAGTGTGAGTAAAAGGTGTTTTCTGAATTCAGTTCAAGAGAAGGCCTTTTTACTTCCTTTACTTCATGTTTGAGCATAACTCTTCAACACATCCTCCTTTTTATGTTACCTTTCTTTCTTCCTTTCTTTGTCTTCCTACATTTCTTCTTTCATCCTTTCCTACCTTGTACCCTTTTCTATTTCCTCACCTATCCTCCACTCACTCTAAAGCTACTTTTGTTCTAATGTACCCTTGTAAAATATTCTTAACTGGAGCATATCCCTAGAAAGAAAGAAATAGTCCTTTCTTGTCCATTGTTCTCTCCAGCCTCCATTCATCCATTGCCATGCTCCTCCCACCATTCTGTCCATGAACTGTTATGCATAGCCAATCACTCTTTCCTTTCCTTTTCTGTTGTTTGCACAGGATGCATTTCTGGGAATGCTCCCATGATCCCTAGTGCTTTACATCTTGTTTCTGGCTTCTTGCATCTTCCTGCACTGTCTTTTTGAATACATTGCTTCTGGCCGCATGAAGCACTATATATGAGTGCTCTTTGCTTTTACATTTTTTTCTGTATTTAATGCTACCCTGCTCTACCTGCTGTCAGCCTGTGGACACACACTGTCTGTGCACCTATCAGGCTTCAGTTTACCTCCCATCTAACTTCATCTTTAACAGACTCATCACTGTCACTGCCTCTGCTCATCCACAGTTTAACGTCATGGTTCTTCCATCTAAGCAGCTACCATTTGAGATTCCATATGACATTTCATGGCTAGTACTCATTCCTCCTTCTAAGCTGCCCTTCCCTGCCTACCCTTCCTCCTTTATTCTATGTTTTCCTTGATTTCTCTTCCTTTGCTTCTTTCAGTCCATTCTTATTTCTGTCTGTCTGTCTCCTGCTTTCCCTCTCCTTTCACTTTTACCTGCTGACTGCCTTCCATCCCTTTCTCTGAGGAACACCCCTCCTTGCTACTGCAGCCTAGGATCATTTTCTGTTTTTTTTTATTTCTTTTATTTGTATTAGTTTATATATTTATTTGCCCCCTAATTGACCATCAGCTGGTCCATATTTACTGTCAGTATCCCTCGTATTATCCACTCATGCTGAGACCCAACCAGTGGTGGGTTGAGAAAGGTAGGTGGAGCAGAATTGCTCACACCATGACATATGCTGTCCTGCATAGTAGTTTTGTGTGTGTGTGTGTGTGTGTGTGTGTGTGTGTGTGTGTGTGTGTGTGTGTGTGTGTGTGTGTGTGTGTGTGTTTGTGTGCTTGCTGTGGTGGAGCTACTGAGGCCACACTCATCACCAAATGTAATCTGTTACCTGTGGCCCCTCCTTCAATGCCAAAATATTAATGGAAATCAGTTAAATGATTATGACACCCTCCTCACCACAATGTACAAGTCACCATGGTAGGCAGGGAAAGCTATTTAACTCCCAGAGTGGGAAGCAATAAAGCTGCTCCTTCCCAGCCCCTATCCAAGTTAATCCAGATACTCTTAAAATCCTTTGTCTCAGACACCTACCAATTCTTTCCCTGTTCTTTCACTCATCCTTTTCCATCATTTCCTCTACTTCCATCGTAGTCTTCTCTGTCCTTTGGCTGCAGACTTGCTCCTTATTCTTTCTCTGTTTCTGCTGAGCCCTTCACTACCCGCTTCCCACCTTTGACCTGCTCCCCATTTGTCCTGCTTAGTTTGCTTGCTGACTATCCTTATATGGTTCTCATGACTCCAGTACCTCTCTCTTTATATTATATTACTGCCAGTTTACTACCCTTCCACTTCATCTCACATATCCCAAGGCCACACTGTAGTGCAATATTCCACACACATATCTTACGTCGCCTACCTCCATGCTGTTATTTTTCTCAAACTCATTATACTTCTTTCTACCTGCTACTTTCTGTATCTTACTCCTGTGTCACCATTTTGCTCCTTCTCCTCTGCCGATTTAACATACTACTACATTCATTTACTGCTGTAGCTTTATTTCTTTTGATTATTTTGCTGTCACCTAGTAACCATTTTCTACATTTGTACATCTACTGAGGGGTTGAGTCATAACTGTATTCCCTGCTGGCCCAAGGAGCATTTAATGCACTGCTTGGGACTGTTATGCATGCAGAGGTCAAGACAGACTTCTCTCTCCCATCTGATTCAGCAGACTTTCTAATGGAGAGGAATTAAAGGCATTGCCCATATGCCTGCTCTTGTCATTCGATCTTTATTTGCTACCTTCCACCAGTCTCTCCATTAAATGCAAGAAATCTGAACTATAAGATAGATAACACAAATACTTTGCCCTGCTTGGACAATAACAGCATCTATACTTTTACAGAAATGTGGTTCTTAAATAAAAATTTTGTCATAAATTTTGGGCTCACATTCTATCATTTGTGCAGACCAGTGGAGCAAGAGGACAAACTATTTCATAGGGATTATTTCTCCTTGTGGAAAACAAGCTGCAACTGGAAGCTGTACATGCAAATATTATAACAAAATATTTGGCATATAATATCCTAGAATTATGCATTATACTTTCATTGTTGATAATAAAAATTAAAACTTGCTTTCTAAGCCTTTTAGAGCTACAAAATGAAGACACTGCCTTACTTGTTTGAGATTTTAGTTACACAGATATTCAGTGAGTAAATTATTTCACAACAAATAAGTATCCCTAACTGTTATTAGAGTTCTTAAATCTAAGTAATACAGAATAAAGGGTATGAGTCCATAAAGAGGGAGCAACTTTTTAAACATCTAATGTACAAATATTTGAAACCTTTGCTCACAACCTGAGTTTGATTAGTGGCTGATATGCTGGAGTATACGGGCAGGGAGCAGTGGGAAGGAACAGCAAATTGTTGACTAGTCTGTTCTGGGAGGGAGGGTGGAGCTTTTGCTTAAGGTCAGAGGGGATGGTAGCTAACTGACACTACATGGGCTGATGCTAGTGATATCAAGCAGCCCTGCCTAGTTACGGCATAACAAGAAATCCCCAATGTTGCAGGGTTGCTCGCACAATGTTTTCCCTTCCCAAGCCCATTGAATTGTGTGAGGTCCAACACCCATAGGAGGTAGAATCTGGGACATTTTAGTTAGGTGCAGCTGGAACAACACTGAGTAGCTGATGGTCAGCTGGAAAAGTATGCAAAAATAAGAAGGAGAAGTCTGTGAATCTAGACATGTAAAATTACATATGACTTTCTCCTTTTACACCTGAAAGACTGTCAGATATTCTCCCTCTTTGTATTACTGATCCATGTGGAACTGTGCTTCTTTTTGTGAAAGAAAACAAAACATCTATGAATCCTTCTAGGTAATACCCACTTTTTGCAACCACATACAGATGGCCATCTCTGTAGTACTTCAACAAACTAGTGTCTCTAACTTGCTTATCACTGAAGTTTATTGTGTTATTTCCATTAGTATGCTGATACCTAGACCAGAGTTTGTATTACCAGTCACTTCTCCCTGTCTAGTCATAACAGTGCTACAGTTCAAACCACTGAAAACAAATTTAGATTTATTCACCTAACCAATGCTAGCACGTCACTGCATCTGTATTCAAAAGGGTAAATAGCTTCCTATTGACAGTTCGGCCAACCAAATAAGACAAGAACTTAATTTACCTAAAAATTATCTAGTTATTCTGAGACAAATTAGAGAACTCACTATAAGTTATTTTAAAAATTTTAAACCGGAAGAAGAGGCTGTAAATAGATGCTCTTTGTTGTGGCAAGCTCTCCAACAGGATATTAAATATATCACAACAGTAAATCAATTAATTAAAGAATTTAAATTTTATGATAAAATTTTGTTATCAAACTATTGGGAAGAGAAAATTTTACTGACAGATAGAAGTAATATGTTAAAAGCAATTGACTTGACCATTAAATCTACTTCTCTTCAAAAATTAATATATACCCAGTTGATGATTTGGAACAATGCATATTATACACGCCTTGCCCTGTATAAATTTAATCCTAAAAATTCCCCAACTTGTCCATATTGTAAAAATCAACCAGCTGATCTTCTTCATATGTTCTGGAGTTGTAAATGTATTTTCAAACTTTGGAATTCCCTTAAGATTTAACTTCAGAAGGTGGGTTACCAAAGTACAACGTTATCATGGAAATTTATGATTCTGCATATTCCCCTGAAAGAGATCCCTAAATCACAAATTATTATATATATTAATATTTTTTTATTAATGAAGCTTTATATAGCTACAAATTGGTTAGACCCATCTAAAACTTCATGGCAAAACTTTAGAGTTTTAGTGACAAAACATATATTGGCTCATAAACTACTGTTAAACCCACATAATAAGAATGTTAACAATCCAAAAATTTGAGAACAGATTTTTAATATCATACTAGCGGAGTATTTTCAACTTGGAAATAAATAATTATTTATGTGTGTGGGGAGAATTTCGTAATCAACTGTCTATTACTTGCATTTACTCTTATGTTTTTTTTTATATTTAAATGTGTTACATGGAAGCATTCTTGTAAATATTGTATATAGGGTGTGGTTATTAGTCATATTAGATAATGGTTTTTGTTTTGTGAATATATGTTATTTTTGTTCTTCATTGTGTATGAAAATATTATAATAATAAAGATTTATTATGGAAAAAAAAGGGTAAATAGCTTCCTGTCCCTGCAAAAGCTGTCTATCTTCTTAATATCTAACCAAGTCTTTTATCAGACTAGCTTGACACCATTTTTCACTTACCATACACAAAAAGTCTTTTTATACACCTGCCTCTTCCTGTTAAAACAGGTTATGTAATAAAATTACTGCTCTAGCTAACCTTACTCAGTTTAAGAGAAAGTTGAAGGGACACTTCTAACAGTCCTTCAGAAATTAACTAAAAAGCAAAGCATTTCAAGTTGCAACTTTTCTTCATCTGGCCATTGATGATATTCATGTAATTGTGTTGCGTGTAGACAGCTCATACTGGTGTCTAAATTATTTCTATATAATTGTGCTGTTACTGGTGGATAGAATCATATTAGACAACCTCGACAGAGTGCTGCTCGCTATATTTTTATCTGTGACTGCATAACTGTATTGAGGTTTTTCTAACAGATGTTTTTCCAATTGGCTCAGTATCTGCATATACTAGTTGTTGGTTCAATACATTTTCCTGCATATACAGTAGCTATTTGCTCAGTTTGTTTTTTGTAATCTATCTAATATATCTTTACCATCTCAAAGTGCTTACTCCTCACTGTATTCTTTTTTTCTAGACCTAACACCACTCTTAAGTATTCAACTGCGGTACCACCTTTATCATTCTTATAAGAAAAGTGCAGTCTGGGACTGAACTGTCTGCAAACAGCTAAAGTTCACTTTGAGTATGTGTCTACCTGTTTGAGCCAATATTCATTTTCCCCTGGAGAGCACTCTGCTTTGGCTTGTAAGCACCCCCCCCCCCCACACACACACACACACACACACACACACACACACACTCACTCATCTTCCACTTTCTCTCTTATTCCCTTCTGTTAGCAAATAGTATCCATAACTGATCAATACTGTGTGTTTGTTAATTTAAACTGAGACCACAGTAGCTTACTGATACAAGATTATCCTGTTTTTACACCTGAGAAATGGTTAAGAAATGACTTACAGTTTCAGAGCAGTCCTTGGTCAATTGTGATTGTTTCTTAAACACAAACTTGTCTTTGCTTTGGCTCATTAGCAGCAGTACAAAGAACTGCCTGCTCACACCCTTGTTCTCCCCTCCCCTTCCCTGTTTATTACCTTAAGACAATCCCAAAGTTAATAAATATTACCTGTGGCAGGCACCATTTTTAAAACTACAACCACCCTTGTCACTATCATATGTTCATTTGTCAGTTAACTCTGTTACCTGATTGTTTCCAGCCCCCTCATAAGAGCAACTAACAGGGTCTCTACCCGCTTCACTCCCCACCCTGCCCCTATTCCCTCCCGCCCCCAGTGGTCCCACCTTTATTACACTCACAAACCCCTCCCATCTTTCCAGTAACTAACCACAACGCTAACCCAACACTACCTCCTCAACTAACATGTACAAGCATACCTTACCTATGCTCACGGCATGCACTCTCCTTGCATATCGTAAATCCTACCAAAGCTCCATCATTCCCCCACTCAACCACTACCACTGTACTACTACTCACACCACCACTCATGTCTCACTCTCATTGAGCTCCTCTCCCACCAACTCAAGAAACATCCCTATGCACCCCCCACATAATCTACCAACTATATTACTCAAACATAAAGCATCCCTACAACTTAACACAGTAACCCTCCCACCATACCTATTACCCAAAGAGCACAATCATAAAGTTTCCCTTATAAACACATTCAAAAACTGAGAAAACTAATAACCTCATGCATATCTAAACTAGCCCTAAGTGGAGATATCCACCCCAACCCTGGCCCTACCATCTCCAACCCCAGTCCTCATAATCAGACTAGAAACCACAACTTGTCCCATATTACAGCCAATAGAAAGCCAAGTGACTTCCTTCTACTAAGCCTAAATATTAGAAGTATATCCAACAAAGTCCATGAACTCCATGCCACCATAGACATGTACTCCCCAGATATAGTCATCCTGACAGAAACCTGGCTAAAACCTCACATTACCAGTGAGCAAATATTCCCTACAGGTTATGGCATACTAAGAGTAGACCGGCTAAACAAGAAAGGAGCCGGTGTAGCTATAATATTTAAACAGCATTTAAACATCCTGATCTTAAAATCATCAGCTCCACAAATAGGCAATGAAGAAATAATATATACCAACCTCAAAATAAACCAAAACAAAACCATCAACATAATTGGATGCTACTTCCCACCTGGCCAAAACATCCCTCCTCTAGAAAACCTCCTCAGCTGGTCTACCCACCATCTCCCCCAAGAAACTATAATTTTGGGTGATTTCAATATTGACTGGCAATCCTGTTCTGGCAACCATCCAACCCATTATGTAAACCTTCATGGCTTCACCCAACTAGTCCAGTCGCCAACCAGGATAAATAAAACTCCAGCAAGCACACTACCCTGTGAATATCCACTTCCCTTAAAGGCACAACACTCCCTTATACTGTTCTAGCATGTCGAGTGGTAGATTGCTGGCGTCCTCTCCAGTTCAACTGGTTAATCTGGGTATCTTGAGACAATGCTACAATTGTCTCATGTACACAGACAACCCTCTCCTCCTCCCAACAAACACAAATACATATGAGAGATGCAACTATATAGCCAAACTGGAGGCTGAACTCTCTCAACTCAGGGCTGGCATGACCAGACAGGAGGAGATGGTAACCACACACACAACAAACCCAGTCCCACATAAACCTACCACAACTGTAAACCAAACACATAAAAACACAAAGACATACTCGGAGGCTCTAATAAAAAACTTACCAAAACAACAGAGGCTCCCAAAGCAGACATCTAAAAATCCACCACCTCAAAACAAAACACATGCAACACATACTTCAATAAATCAGTGTGTCAACCAATCACAGCCCTTAAGGCCAAACACCACGCCCGATACACTAGTAATAGGTGACTCTATAGTCAGACACACTGATGTCCCGCTTACCAGACTGAACAAGGAGAGGGTGACTGTGAGCTGCCTATCAGGAGCTAGGATCCGCCACATAACACATGCACTCAGGTCACTCCAAAGCAAGTACAAATATGACTCCATCATTGTCCATGCTGGCGTGAATGACCTGAGACGTACCTCCCTGGACTACATGAAAAGAGACATAGAGGAGCTCTCTGATTATGTAGCCCAGGCTGGTATGACCCTGACCCTGAGCAGCATCTTGCCCTCACCAAGAATGATGCCACAATACAAAGACAAGATGATCAGCTTTAATAATTGGCTCAAGTACTGGTGTCATTCTAAGGGGATCCAATGTCTGTCTGCCTGGGATGACATGTTGGACAAGCCACGCTGCTTCGCAAGGGACGGCACCTGTCATCACTGGGCTTCCGGATATTGGCCAAGGCTCTTGCCACCCCCATAGTGCCTTTTTTAGGCAAGGTTCAAAAGACAAACCCACCTCCTTAGAAAACAAAAATGAAAAAAAACTAAGGGTAATGCTGCTCAACGCCAGAAGTCTAAATCTCAAGATGCAGGCACTCGATGCACTCCTCAGTATGGAGAACATCGACGTCTGTGCAGTAACTGAAACCTGGTTCAAGGCTCCTGAGAGCACCCCAGCACTACCAGGCTATACCTTGTATCATGCTTTTCGGCCCCAAAACCCGGGCCGAACCACAAAGGGAGGGGGAGTGTCCATATTCATCAAGGACACCCACACCTCCAGGTTAGTAGCAACACATGAAGCATCAGAGACCATACAGGTGCAATTAACCATAGGTAAAACTGCTATACAACTGGTAGCATGTTACAGACCACCCTCCCAATCTCAGGAACCCCACTCAGCCTTCCTGAAGACATTGGAGGATATGAATGTATCACAAAATACCATCATACTGGGAGACTTCAACTACCCAAACATAGATTGGGTACATTATTCTAGCCCTAACACCCTAGCCCAAAGGTTCCTGGAATTCATAAATTCAAATGCACTGGAACAACTAGTCACCTCTCCCACTAGCAGAGATAATATACTAGACCTGATCATCACAAACATGGGGACAAAATGCTCCACACCGGAGGTATACCCCTCACTAGTGAGATCTGACCACAAACTAATCACCCTGGATATACATATCCCACCTCCACCCCAGCACAAAAGACCACAGTGAAAACTTCTCAAAAGCAGACTTCACTCTTCTTAAGACTGAGATGGTATCCTTTAAGCCCACTGGGCCAGTGGATACCACATCCCACAATGCCGAATCCTTCACAAATGCTTTCTATGGACATCTCCAAGAATGCATGGATCATGCAATCCCAAATAAATCCAAGTCCCTCTCCACCAAAGGCAAGCATCCTGTCTAGTGGACCTCAGCCATTAACAAATTGTATAACAAAAGAAGGAAGCTACTGCACAACAGAGCAAAATCCCATAAAGGAAGACATCTCTGATCAACATTAGCAGAAAACTACGTTCTCTCATAAAAACATCCAAGGCCAACTTTGAGAGAAAAATCGCTAAGGACACTAAAGATAACCACAAAGCCTTCTTCAGCTATGTTAGAAACCTGGGCAGAAACCCTCAGATATGCTCAGAGTTAGTTCACAACAACAAAAAATACACTGAACCCACAGATATTGCCAACATTCTGGCTGACAGGTTCAGTGCAAATTTCTCCCCTCCCTCACCCCCAAAAGAAGAAATACTTATCCCAGCTGAATGTAATCTCCCTGTCATCTCAGATGTCCAAGTGAGAACCGCCCTCAACAAAGCTAAAAATACAGCATCAATGGGACCTGACGGTATCACGGGTTGCGTGCTACGTGAACTCCAAGAGGAGCTAAACCCGCACATAAAAATGCTATTTAACCTTAGCCTTACTACAGGATATGTACCTGAACACTGGCGTACAACAACAGTGGTCCCACTCCACAAAGGGGTACCTCTACAGACCCTGGGAACTACCTTAACCAGCCCGGTCTGCAAAGCTATGGAAAGAATCATTATGGAACTCATAGACATAGGGGACCTACAGACACTTGACCCCACCCAGTTCAGCTTTGTAAAGGGCAGATCCTGCCTTTTGAACCTGGTTGACTTTTTCGAAACAGTCACTAGAGCCATTGATGAGGGCAAAGCAGTCCATGCAGCCTACCTGGACTTGGCTAAGGCCTTCGACACAGTACCGCACTCAGGCATCATAGATAAGCTCACCAGCTTAAACGTAAACCCTTATGTCACTAGATGGGTTGCAAACTGGCTAAAGGACAGAACCCATAAAGTTAAAATCGCTGGAGCAATGTCAGACTCAAAGCCAGTCACAAGTGGTGTCCCACAGGGATCTGTCCTGGGACCCCTCTTGTTCGGCATTTATTTCTCAGATGTTAAAGCAAACATGGGAGAGTTGTGGCTGACAAAGTTCGCAGATGACTGCAAACTAGGCGCCATAGTCAATACACCAGCGGACACATACATCCTACAAAAAGGTCTCACAGAAATGGACAACTGGTGCCGGAGTCATGGCCTTAAACTAAATGCCAAAAAATGTATAGTCATCCCCTTTGGGAAAAACAAAGTACCCACAAATTATCACATAGACAGCAACCCACTGAATATGGAAAAAGTAATCAGAGACCTAGGGACCCAAGTCGACAGCGACCTCTCATTTGACACCCACATTGCCAAAGTGGTTAGAAAAGCATTCTACCTTGCACACCTCATCATGAAGGGATTCACATCCAGATCCAAGGATGTCATTGTACCCCTATACTCCTCCCTCATCAGACCCATGATTGAGTACAATGCCCCATTTGGTATGTACCTCACCAGGCATTTGCAACAGCTGGAGAGACCACAAAAGTACCTCACCAAGAGGATCAAGGGTCTCCAACATATGTCTTATTCTGCCAGACTAAAGAAACTCCAGCTCTATTCAGTAGCATACCGCCTGCTCAGAGGTGATCTCTGCCTGACGTACAAGGCCATGCCCAATCAGGATCTGATGGACATGCTCCACCTCAAAAAATCCAAATCCATCAGGACCACGAGAGCTAAAGACTTAAACCTCGGCACAAGTATGAACAGGACATGCTGGAGGGATAGATTCATAACCCAGAGGCTTCCCATGCTTTGGAACAAGATCCCAGTTCATGTTAGGCAGAGCCCCTCACTGACTCTCTTCAAGAGAAATCTTGATGAGTGGATGGGAGATCGTAAGTTTACCCCAGGGGTCACATCTGTGTCACTGCTAGACAGGGGCACAGTAAGACAGAGGCACAGTATTCTAAATCTATTCTGTGCATTTTTGTACCATTTCATGGGGTGGTGAAAGCCACATCACTATGGCTAGGCTTACAAATGCCCCAGGGCAGATAGCCTAGTACTAAACTATGAAACTATGAAACTATGGATACTAGTCAGTAAGAGCCCCCAGTCATATATAACAGGCTGCTTATCAGATAGCCTCAGTGATCACTCCCCAACATTCCTACTCAAAAAATACCTATACCAAGCTAAACCTGTCATCTACCATCAAATACTTAAAAAAAATAAACTTTAACCCACTCACATTCATCTCATCCCTCAAAGAATGTAACTGGCATCCTCTAAAGTACCTCAGTCTTGATGACGCAGTTGAATTTTTTAATGCTACCTTCCTGAGCATCCTTAATTACCATCCCCCATAAGACTTTCCAGAATCAAAGCACAACCCTCCCCATGGCTACAGAAAACCACTAAGTCAGAAATGAAAAACAGGGATAAAGCCTGGGAGCACTGGCGCAAAACCAAAACCCCCTCAACTAGACAGAAATTCCTAGAACTACGCAGTAGAGTCAAAAAGCTAATAAAACAGGACAAATTCCAATACTACCAGTCTGCCGTAGACTCCTCTCAACACAGCCCCAAACAATTCTGGTCCTCCATAAACTCCATCTTCCACCTAGGTAAAGTCAGTACCCCTCCTCCTAACATCCCTCACTCCTCAGGAAATATTGCTACCTCATTCAACACACACTTCACACAAACCATACTATCACTAGCTAAACAACACAACCACTCTCCCCTCCAAACCACACCTTCAGCTAGTAATCTCCCCACTGCCTTCTCTTTTTCTCCTGTACCTACCTCCAACATAAAAAACTCTTAACTAAACTTAAGCCCACCAGATTAGCAGCAGACAACCTCCCAAGTGAATACCTACAAATCGCAGCTGATGCTCTGGCCTACCCAGTATACATCTTGATTAACCAATCTCTGTCAGAAAGTTACATTCCCACACTGTGGAATGTATCACATATAATTCCCCTCCACAAAGACGGACCCTCCATGGAACTAACCAATTACCACCCCATAGCTATTCTCTCCCCTCTCCAAAATACTAGAGAGATGCATACACTCTCAGGTCTCAGACTACCTCCTTACCAACAACCTCCTTTCCAATACTCAGCATGGTTTCCGACCAAACCATAGCACCACCACTCCCTTACTGTCCTTTACTAACACTATCCTTCAGCATAAAAACAATGGCTATCTCTCATCTCTCCTCTGCTACTTTCCTAGACCTATCTAAAGCATTTGACATGGTCCCACACAAACAACTTATCTCTGTCCTCAATAACCTATCCTTCTCACAATCAGTCACCAACTGGTTTCAGAGTTACCTGTCTGACCGCCAACAATCCATTGTATGGCAGAATGACATATCTCCCCAACTACCTGTCTCCATAGGGGTTCCCCAAGGATCTATCCTTGGACCCGTACTCTTCTCTGTTTTCATCAATAATCTAGCCTCTGCCACCAAACATGGCACACTCATACAATACACAGATGACTCAACCATCATCTGCTCAGCCCAGTCCCTACCCAAACTGCAAAAAGTCACACAGGAAGCCTTTTCCTCTGTTGAAACTTGGTTATCCAATGCCCAATTAATACTCAACCCAAACAAAACTAAACTACTCATCTTCCAACCCACCAAACATACTCAAAACAACTCTCACTTTAACATCACAGCAAAAGGCAACACCACTATATACCCAACTGAACACACCAAATTGCTAGGAGTGGAAATAGACAATAAACTAAAATTTGACATTCACATATCCTTGACCATAAAAAAAGTCCACAGAAAACTAGGAGCGCTATGCAGAAATAAGCAACTTCTCACCAAAGCAGCAAAGATTTCAGTAGCAAATTCCCACCTTATCCTCACCCTACTTTATGCCTGTCCAATATATACCAACCTAAGGCAATGCGATCTAAACAAGCTAGAGACCTGCTACAACAAAATCGCCAGATTCGCCACAGGGGCATCCTACTGTAGTCACCATTGTCTCTTACTTGCTGAACTGGGCTGGCTTGAACTCCCTCACCTCCTTCAATGGTATCAGCTCTCACTCACCCACAAACTAGTAAATCATCCACTAAATGTCCCATCCCTCCAAAATCTACTCCAACCCTATCGCACCACCAGACCACAAAGATCCAGCAACAAAAATCACTTGCAGATCACTAAAGCCAATAACTTTGCTGGTGAAGCACTATTCTCTTGCACCATAGCCAAATTATGGAACTCCCTCCCACCCACAATTACCTCCATACCATCATGCACCCACTTCAAAACTTTACTAAAAGCGCACCTAAAAACATGCTGGCTATGCCCTTGCAACTCCCGCTCTAATATCACCCTCCCCATCCAACCACTACCTTACTTTCCACTCCACTAACTACCTTGATTATAGCAAGCTCAGATGCTCATAAGCCAGTACTTATTATACAGCAGGAACTTCTTCTTGTAACATTTGTTAATGTCTGTTATGTACTTCACAGATAAAAGTAATTGCTATGTAAAATGTTAATCGCTATGTAATCCAATGTAACTACTGTATGTTTATTTTAACTGTGGAGCTTTTCTCCCCGGGCCTCCGCTGAAAATGGACCTACGTCCAGTCGGACACTCCCGGTCAACAAATATAAATAAATAAATAAATAGATAAATAAATAATTTAGGCAAATGAATACATTGAATCTTACTGAAGAATAGCAACCTGATTTGACTGCCTTTAAAACAAATTCTAGCAGTACCATGAATCTAAAAAGCACTTGTGTGCACATAATTTATTTTTCACTTGAAATCAGGGCTGACAGGAATCTATTGCTGCAAGTGGAAAATTAAGTCCCAGAACCAAAGACTGTAAGTTTGGCAATTTGCATATTTTGTTAATGACCAATATTATTGTTTTCAACACTGAAAATGAAATATGAAGTTAACTTCTGGATCTGATATGACTCTGGAAAATTATAAACGTGTAGATCAGCAGAGTTAACTAGCATTCAAATAAAAGAGCTTGCTAGAGACATTGATATGCAAAATTAGAATGATGGTAATGTCTACTGGTACCAGGCAGAGTAATGCTGTAAATAATAATGTGGAAGACATAATAATGAGGTAAGACTGTTGCATTGTGGATTGTAAAAACTCTGAAATATAGAAGTTGATGGGAAGCAATGGGAACATAAGCCACAAAGCATTATTGACAATGATGAAGTTCATATCACACTGAGTCACCCAGTACTGGCAAATAGATGCAGGAAAACCAGACATAGTAGTTCAAGAAAAAAGACAAAAGTAGCATTGATTACTGAAATTACTATACCCAGGGATTATAGTCTTATGTATGGAGAAATAGCCATAAAGTGACAAGATTTGCAACCAGAACAGTAGCAATGTGGAAGAAAGAAAACCAGGCAGTTCCAATAGTAGTAGGAGCAGCAGGACTAATAAAAAAATAATTTACAGTCATACATAAATATATTACCAATACTTGTAACCCCTTATGAACTGCAGAAGGAGGTAATTCTGGGTATATTGTGGATGCTGAGGTGAGCACTCTTGCCTAATATAAAAGACTGAAGCAGTACTAATTTCATGAACTTTAGTTATGCTTTGACTTAGGAATGTGGTCCATTCCAATCAACATATGTAAAAATACTAAGCAGTTGGGGATATTAAAGTGACACACACAAAATGGCAGCATATTTTATAGGTGAGGTAAGGTAGAGACAAATATTCAGAAGTAGTGGACAGCTGTGGTAACTGTAAATATTTTCATAAAAGAAGTGTATGGACAAGGAAGATGAAAATACTTACAGATATGATAATAGAGTTAAATTGAAATAAAAAGACATGCATAGCTTTCTGAACAGTAAGAAGTTGAGGAGGGCAAAGAAAATAAAAGAATAACTATTTTACAGTAATTAGATTCAAAATTGCAGACATAAGCAATCTGTTAATGGGCTAGGTGATAGAGTAAATGTTAGAAAGCTATAACACCCACAACAAAATGATAAAAATGACAGACTGTAGACCGGACTGTCAGCAGTTAAATAAATGCATACAAATCAATGCACCAAGCTGTAAAAAAAAAACGCTCATATGAACCAAAAATGGTTAGCGCTTTCTTTTACTCCAATAGCCAAAAATGGTTAGCGCTTTCGTTTAATCCAATATTAAACTTGAGAAGTTTAATATTGGATTAAATGAAAGGGCTAACCATTTTTGGCTCTTATGAGTTTTTTTTACAGCTTGATGCATTGATTTGTATGCATTTATTTAACTGCTGACAGTCCAGAGTAAATAATAGGTTATATGAGGTATGAAAAAAGTGCCAAAAAAGTAGTAGTGTATAGCAGGAGTAACAGTGACAAAAATTAATGAAAGAAGGAAAGTGTGGATAATGGGATGAAGATGATAGAGATACAATAATTAATATAAAGTGATATAAGAAGATGTGTGTAATGTTTTAAACAGTAGGAAGGTAAGTAGAACAAAGAAAATAAATGAATGACTGTCATTTACAGTAATTAGATTCAGAGCTGCAGACATAAGCAGTCTTTTAATGGGCTAGAAGATACGTAGATGATAGGTAATGTCACTAGAAGCAAAGATTAAGAGTCTTGCTGGGGTAATAATTAACAGTGTAATAAAAGAAGCATAGTATATATGGTGGAATGAAGATGATAGAGAATATGTTATTAAAAGTAAAGTGAACCGAGAAGCTATACTTAGCCTTTTGAACAAACAATAGGATGGTAAGGAAGACAAAGAAAATGAATGAGAGTATTCACAGTAGTCACAGAAACCTGGTTCGAAGCTGCGGAGAGCACCCCAGCCGTACCAGGTTACTCATCCTGTCATTCATTCAGATGACCCCAAGCCACGAGAAGCAAAACATAAGGAGGTGGAGTTGCAATATATATAAAAGACATACACACCTCTAGGCTGGTCAAACAGTATAATGCTCAGGAAATACTCCAGGTGCAGTTAACAATTGACAAGACCCCTATTCAAATCATAGCTAGCTACAGGCCTCCAATTCAGACTCAAGATGCCCACTCCACCTATCTGGACCTCTTAGAATCTATCAAGATTCAACCCTTTACCCTGATCCTGGGCGACTTTAACTGTCCAGCCATAGACTAGAAGAGATACTCGTACCAAAACACAAATGCCCAGAGATTCCTTGATTTCGTCAATGCAAATGCCTTGGACCAGTTGGTTGACATCCCCACAAGAGGTGAAAATATCTTGGACTTGGTATTAACCATGATGAGTAACCACTGCAGCATACCAACAGTGTCATCATTCCTAGTAAGATCTGACCACAAAGCAGTCACTTTCAAAGTCACCATCTAGGTAGGGTCAAAAAGAACAACTTCTCCAAAGCTGATTTGAACCTCCTGAGGGAAGGTATAAACAGCTTCACAGCCCCCTTCCCCTCCACAGAAACTGGCACATATGTCCAAACTTACACCAAAGTACTATATGAGCATTTATGCAGCTGCATGGAATCAGGAATACCAGACAGGACAAAATCCTCCTCCTCAAGGAAGAGTAAACCTGTCTGGTGGACATCTACAATAAATAAACTCTACAATAAAAGGAAAAAAATTGTTGTCCAGGACCAGGGAGGAGCAGGTGTCTAATTGGAAGCAATCCCTCTTTAGCCTGAACAAGCAAATAAGAGCACTACTGAAATTCTCCAAAGCAAACTTCGAGTCGAAACTGGAAACACCCACTAAAGACAATCATAAGGCTTTCTTCACATATGTCCGCAATCTCAAGGGAAGCACCCAAATCTGCTCAGAACTGGTGTTCAGGACACCACATGCACAAACCCTGTAGATATATCCAACCTGCTGGCAGACAGGTTCAGTGAAAACTTCACTCCTCTATCCTCCCCATCAGTAAAACAGGACATCTGCAGTACCTGCCCCCCCTCCCCTTATTTCTAGGGAGCAAACTATCACTGCCCTCTCAAAGGCAAAAAATACAGCCTCCATGGGACCTGATAACATCCCAGGCTGCATCCTACATAAACTCAGGCAAGGAACTTGCAGCACCATTAGGTACCCTATTCAACCAAAGCCTGAGTACCGGCTTCATCCCAGCTGAGTGGAGGACAGCTGCTGTCATCCATTTGCACAAAGGTGGAGCATCCACTGATCCAGGAAATTATAGACCCATCAGCCTAACTAGCCTGATCTGCAATGCCATGGAGCGGATTATCATGGACCTCATTAACAAGGACATTGGTAACTTCCAGACACTTGATCCCACACAGTTTGGTTTTGTCAAGGGGAGGTCATGTCTGTCAAATTTGGTCGACTTCTTTGAGATGGTCACCAAGGCCATAGATGAGAGTAAAGACAGTGCACACCACCTACCTTGACCTGGCCAAGGCCTTTGATACTATTCCCCACTCAGGTATAATAGATAAACTCTCTCAACTAGGCATCAATCCATATGTTACCAGATGGGTAGCAAACCTGCTCACTGATAGAACCCACCTAGTTAAAATAGGGGAAGCCACCTCAAGTAGTAGACACATAACAAGCGGTTTTCCCCAGGGATCGGTCTTGGCACCTCTGCTGTTTGGGATATACTTCCCAGAGGTGTAGGCCATATCTAGTGGGCTATGGCTGACGAAGTTTGCAGATGGCTGCAAGCTGGGTGCTGTCATCAATTCCCCTAGCGATGTAGACATCCTCCAAGAGGGTCTCACCCAAACAAATGACTGGTGCCAGAAACATGGCCTCAAACTGAATACCAAAAAATGCATTATCCTCCCTTTTGGGGAGAATGATGTTCCCACAAATTGTCACATTGATAATAAGGCACTAAGCACGCAATCAGTCGTAAGGGACTTGGGAACCCAGGTTGATAGCAAATTGAATTTTGGCCACCATATTGTCTCCGTTGTATGGAAAGCTTTCTACATGGCCCACCTTATTAGTAAGGGTATCTCATCCAGGGACAAGGTGGTCATAGCATCCCTGTATTCTTCCCTTATAAGGCCGATTATTGAATACAATGCCCCTTTCAGCATGTACCTCACAAAGCACATGCAGCAGCTGGAGATACCACAGAGATTCCTCACCCAGAGAATCCAGGGCCTCAAACATCTACCCTACACAGATAGGCTAAAAGCCCTGTCCCTCTACTCAGTCTTCTACAAACTCCTCAGAGGTGACCTCTGTCTGGCATACAAAGCAATTTCAGACCCCGCCCTGATGGGACTACTGCATATCCACAAGTCAAGCTCCACTCAAGTAACCCACATGCGAGACCTCATCCTGGTCTCTGACATCAATAGGACTTGGTGGGACAGATTTGTGTCCCAGAGACTTGCCCTTTTGTGAAATAGACTCCCTCTCCACGTAAAGCAGAGTACCTCATTAAACCTTTTTAAGTACAACCTGGATAACTGGATGGGAAACAGAAAATACACCCCTGGGATTCCACCTATGTCTGCGCTGGACAGTGGCATAGCTGCTGACTTGTTGGAACATGGGCTAAATTCTTGGCTAAGCTTGTAAGGGCCTCAAGGCCAATAACCTAGTAACTTCATATGATCCTATTAGATTTAGAGATGCAGATAAGTAGTTAGTATGAGGTCTCAGGCAATACGAGGAAATCATTTCTAATCATTCAGTTTTGAAAACCTGTGCTTGGAATATACACTGGACTGAGTAAACACTAAATCTGGGAACTTATTATTAAAAATAAATTTAGATAATTCAGAAAATTGATAGGTACCTTATTGAAAGACTGCTAATACTATGCAATAAGCCATTACCGAAAATAAGTTGCAGATGTTCATTAGCTCACTGTTGCAGTACCTAAGCTGTATGGGTTATATCCTACCCAGAATATGGCAACCAGCCAACTTCCAAAGCTTAAAAGTAACATCCATGCATCCTAACTTCTGTACAACTTGAGGAGAGCTGTATAAGGTCAGTTATTAGGATGCCAAACTTTCAAAAATGTCTTGTCTTCAAAGTGCACTCTTCCCTGGGGGGCTTCCAGTGACTGACGGTAGACTAGTGAGTCTCCAAGGCTGGGCATACAATTACCCTGTTGGGGAGTATTTTCTACTTTACCAGTTTTGTAAAGACAGGTTTATCTTTTCTGTTAGAAATTATTGCTAAGAGCTAGAACTAATATATTTTATTTATTTATTTATTTTACATTTGTTGACCGGGCTAGTCCAACTGGATACATATCCATTTTCAGTGGAGGCCTGGGGAGAAAAGCTCCAGTTAAAAAACATAGTAAAAAACATACTAAAAAAACATTCAGAAACATCTATTACAAACAATAGAAAATGGCATTAATATGGAATAATTCATCTTCAGTTTAACAATATTTAAAAAAGGACTGAGAAAAAAATGAGTGGAAGGGTTAAGCATGGTGAGTAGTACTCATGAGTGACAGTGTTAGGAATTAAGAAGGAAGGTTAGTTTGAAGAATGGTTGCATGAAGAGTTATGGTTGAGAATATTATGTTTTGAGGGTATCAGATAATTGGAGAAAAACAGTTAGTCAGGGTTGGTACAAGAGCATAACCAGTGGTTAAAGAAGAAACATTTTAGGTTAGTTTTAAATAGTGGGAGAGAGGTTAGGGTTGTAAGGTCTTGTGGTAATTGATTCCATATTTTACCAACTGAATTAGAGAATATGGAGTCGCCTGCTAAGTTATTTGATAAGGATGTATGAATCAGCATTTTGTTAGTGGAGCGCAGATTCCTCAAGTTATTATATGGTCTTATGAGGGTAGAGAGAATTGGGGTGTTGTTGGGTTGGTGCAGGGCTTTGTGGGCGATTATAAGTTGGTTAAATTGTAATAGGTGAGGTAATTCAAGCCATCCTAGTTGTTTTAGGTTCTGACAGTGATGAGTCCTGTGTGGAGAGTTTGTAGCAAATCTGGCAATATTGTTATATGATCTAGCTAGTTTGTTAAGATTATTTTTAGAAAGATTGGTATATATGGGGGAAGCATATAACAGGGTAGAGATTAAGTGTGTTCTAGCTATTCTGGCTACTGGTGTCAGGAAAGGTTTGATTCTATAGAGGGATCCAAGTTTTTTGTTAATAGATTTTATTGTAGTATTTATGTGAGTGTCAAACTTTAGTTGATTGTCAATTGTAATTCCTAGGAGTTTGGTGGTGGGGTCTGGAGCGATAACAGTACCATTGTTGGATGTAAGAGTGAAATGAAGAGGGGGAGACAAGTGAGAGGGTGTAAAGAGTAGTAGCTTCATTTTTTTGGGGGTTGAGGAGTAGACAGTGGTTGGAGAACCATTGTTCTATAGTGGAGAAGGCTTTTTGTGTGAGAGAATGAAGTTCAGTTAGGGATGAGGCTGAACAAATGATAGTAGAGTCATCAGCATATTGAATGCAGGTAGAGAGTGGAGTAGAGAGATGAAGGTCATTTATGAAAATGGAAAACAGTAGTGGACCTAAAATAGAGCCCTGTGGGATGCCTAGGGAGGTGGGAAGGAGGTCTGAAAGATGGTTTTGCCAGAGAACTGCTTGTTTTCGGTTTTCCAGGTAGGATGTAAACCAGTTCATAGCAGGATTATCAAGAGAGAGGGACTTTAGTAGGTGGAGGAGAAGTTGATGATTGACCATGTCGAAGGCTTTAGATAGGTCTACAAAGAATGCTGAGGATAGAATATTTTTGTTGCGATTTGTGTTGATACAGTTGGTAAAGGATAGCAAGGCTGTGGTGGTACTGTGGAATGGCCGGAAACCATGTTGACAGTTAGCTAGGAGATTATAGCGGAGAAGGTGGGTTATTAATTGTTTGTGGATGCATTTCTCCATTATTTTGGCAAGTGGAGAGAGTAGAGCTATGGGGCGAAAGTTGGAGAACTCAGTGCAGTCACCACGTTTGTGAAGAGGAATAATGTATGAGATTTTCCAAATAGATGGGATAGTGCCTTCTTTTATGGTTCTATTGATCAATATGGAGATTGAGTAGGCAATGGCTTTGGCTCCTATTTTGAGGTATTCTGCTGGTAATGTATCAGCTGAGGGGGTAGTAGATTTTAATTTTTGAAGTAAAGAAGATATATAGGAGGTGGGTATAGGTTCAGGGTGAAAAGGGGGGAGGAATGGAGCTTGGACTGGGCAAATTAGAGGTATCAGGGTTTTGTTGATTAGCTCGATTTAGTATAGCAGTAGTGAAGAAAGTATTAAAGGCATTTGCTGTTTGTAATGGACAGTCAGGGTTGGAGCCTAGTGAATTAGGTGTTGCTGCTTTGCCTGGGGATAGTAGTGTGTTAATAGTAGACCAGAACGTTTGTGGTTGTTGAAGGGATGATTGCTGCAGTTGAATATAAAAGTTCTTTTTATCTTGTAGGATAGATTTTTTTGTTATGTTTCTTTGTTGTCTAAAAGTTCGGTGATCAATCATGTCCTTTGTGGTACGCCATTTAGCCCAAGATTTATTTCTGCTAAGGATTAGTTTCTTACTGTGATGTGAGAGCCATGGGGCTGGATTATTTTTTATTCTTAAGGAACGCATTGGGGCATGATGGTCTAGGATTGCTAGGAAAGTGGTATTGAAGTAATTAACTGCTTCGTTTATAGGGGGGGACTTAAGGGGTGACCAGTTGCATTGTTTAAGTTTGGTTAGAAACAGTTTGTGGTCAAAGTGTTTTTTGCTATGGGCAGTTCTGACTGAAGTGGAGATATTTAAACTTGTTTTATGTCTGATAATATATGTTAGAGAGTGGTCACTAAGGTCGTCTGGGAGGGTTCCTGTTGTATAGTTTTGCTGTGGACAATTTGTTAGTATCCAATCCAGGATGCTTTCTTTATTATTAAGTTTATTTGTTCTGGTTGGAGAGTTTATAGCTTGTGAGAAGCCATACAGGTTGATCAGGGTGGATGGATTGGTGTTGTTACATAAATTCCAGTCAATATTAAAGTCTCCTAGTAATATTGTTTCTTGAGGGAGATTAGAAGAAAGCCAGTTAAGTAAGTCTTCTAGTATTGTAGTGTTTTTACCTGGGGGAAGGTAGGTGCAGATGATGTTAATTTATTTATGGGAGTTAAGCTGCAGTTTAGAAATAATTATTTCTACGTTGTTATCTGAGGGTAGTTTATGATTTATTTTGCTGATTTGTAGTCCTGCTTTATAAAGAATTGCTACCCCTCCACCTTTTTTATTTATGCGGTCTTGTCGAAAGATACTATAGCCTGGGGGGATAATTTCAGTATCTTTTATTGTGGGTTTGAGCCATGTTTTGGTTAAGCAGAGGATGTCGAACTGCTGAACATCCAGAAGAGCATGAATTTGTGGTATTTTATTGCATATACTACGTATGTTTAGATGGGCTATTGAGAGTGATTTGGAGGGTTTGGTTGATGGTAAAGGGATTGTATTATATTGTTTGCAGTTGGTGTGAGATCGGGGAGAGTTTGGGCCTGGGTTGGGATGAATGTCTCCATCTATTAAGGAGTGGAGTAGTATAAAGTTGTAGTATTGGGGAGGTTTACAGTGGTAGTCAAATAATTTTCTATTGCTTAGAATTGAGTATTTAATATGAATTAGTCGATGATATTTAGCCTGAAAGAAACTGGGCTTGTAGATGGCATTGAGAAAACTTGTAGATAAAACTGGAAAAGGTGTTAGAGTTTGTTTGGAAGGGATAATAAGAGTAGAGAAGAGGGGTTGTTCATAGGAGGTTAAGAGATAAGTAGTGGTAAGAGTGGTCATGAGTGAGATTACTAGTAAATATTGGAGATGATAAGGCATGGTAGAAGAATGTATGGTAGGTATATGAGGAGAAGGGGATACGTAGGAGTTAACTTTTGGAAGATTAAGCAGGTGGTAGTGGAAGGAGATTTGTACTTGAGGGGAGTGGAGATATAGATGTAGGGTGTGGCTGGTAGTGATTCTATGATTGGTTGTTAGTAAAGGGGGTATGGTTATGAGGGTATAAGTGTAGAGATACTGGGGGCAGGGTAGGGGAGCGGAGTAAGCCCGAAGGGCGAACAGAGCAGGAAGAACCAAAGTGATCAGGAGAGGATCGAAAACCTATCAGTGGAAAGTTGAATAGCAGAAAGGTAGGTGGAGGTGGCCTAGGATTAGTGGACTGGAATGGACTAAAATAAAATAAGAGAGAGAGAGAAAAAAAGAGAAGTTAGAGTTAACAGAGAGAAAGAGAATAAAGAAAAGTTATAGTTTAAAGAGTAAGTTAGAGTACATGAGTAGAAGTGGATATTAGTGGACAAATGCAGACTTGCACCTAAGTACACCAGGGCTAAACCAGGTCTGGGTTGGACTGAAGGGAGAAGGGAGCGAGAGAAGTCAGGGGACTTGGTAAGGGGGAAGAATGGGGATAGGAGAATAAGAGGGGTTAGGCTGCTGGCTTTCCTGGCAGGGAGAAAACTAAACACCTAGCAGGGCTTACAGACTATGGTATTACAAGGCTAGGCAGCAAATACACATACTTCCTTGGATTCCTCTATTGTAAGCTTGGTAGAGGCAGCAGGGTTTGTTGAAATTGCTTAGAGCAATTGGCTGAGATTGTAGAATGTTAGTTTAGGTGTAGGTGTCCACTCAAGCGAAATCACAAGGGGAAAGTCAGGGTAAAAGCTGGAGAACAAGAGAAAAAATGAGAGATGAGTTGTATTGAAATAGTAAATAACACAGTATCCCTAGAGCAGTAAGGATCAACAATTATTAGTAGAACTGAATTAAAATAAATCACATTAGGTAATAGTTGGATTCAGACAACAGCAGTAGTGCAGAGTAAAACAATACACGTTTTTCGGCTACTCAGTTGTACCAATTTGCCAGCCTTAAAGTAAGTACATTAACAGTGTGGGGCACTACTTGTAAATTCCACATATATAGGTTGCCGTTTGCAAACTACATTTAGGCAGAATCAGAAGCTTATATGGACGCTCCGTTTTGCACACAGGTTCTACTAAAAGGCGGGTCAAAGTCGCTGTATATAAAGCTATTTAAAAACAGCGTCTGAAGTTTTCTACAGTGGAACAGTTTCCGAAACCTCTAAGAAGCTAGAAGCATTATACGCACACTCCGTTGTACACAAAGGTTCTTTTAAAAGGGCGGAGCTATGACGTGATGTTTAAAACATTTTAAAACAGTGTCAGGAGTATTATATAGTTAATACAGTTTCAAAGCATAAAAAACATTCAGTATTACATTTACAAATAGGCACTGGTGCCAAGGCAGGTCAATATCATATGGTTCACAACAGTCAGCTTGTAGAACATTTATGCATATAAACAGATTGGTTGTCACTAAAATTTTACCTCAGAAATTGCATTTTTAATCAGGATTCCATCTGGGGAAATACCTTTCAAAATTTTATTTTTGTGAGAAACAATTTTATTTTTTGATAAAAACAAATTATAGCTGTAGGCTAGCACTAGTGAATTTTGGGATTGTCATTACAAAATTTCCCTCAAAACTTATTTCTTTTCAGTTAGGTTGTACCACCGACTGTCTAAAGCTTCAATACCCGATGGTCAGACACTTTCTTTCAAAGAGACATGGAACAGGCTTTAGGCTCTCTGCTTTTCCCTCACCAGTCTGCAAGAAGAAGAAGAAGAGTTGCATGGGAATATTCTGTCTTTAAGCTGGCTTCCTCTTCACCTCAGATTGCTATAAATGAATCTGCTGTGGCCACTTCAGGCACAACACACTGCTCATCACTTTCTTTCAATCCTTTTGGTATTGCTCCTTAAGTAGCTGCTAAGGACAAAGAGATAAGCATGTCCTCTGTGGCTGTTTGGCTGTCCTTTCTGGGCAAGGGAGAACCATATTTGTTGGTGTTGGAGGAGGAATCAGATGATGCCTTATTGCCAGACCATCTGAGGAGCTTGATCCCCAGGGCAGGGACCAGTTTTTGGCTCAGCCTTTTCCTGATATAAGTTTTTTTGAGAGTATTCACCAAATTCGTCTTGCACTTAGTCACAGTTCTGCTACAGAGGGACCTGGAGTCACTTCTGAGGGTGCACATCAAAAGTTTTCTTCATTCAGAGCTTTCCTTCGTGCTACCATGGCTTCAGTCATTAGGAGTTTTATTAGCTGGAATAAGTATTCCCTTAATATGGTCCACTGCTTTTAGTGTTTCAAGATAACTCTGGTCTCCAGCTTGAATAAGGCCATCCTCCATCATCATCATATGCAGTAGTTCTCTTTCTTGCCATTGTTGGTAGTATCTCTGATGAAAGTGTATATCAGCATTTTTCATCTCCTGTGCTTAACTTTCATCTATATTTTTACAGTTTTAGTCCATTTGAATTTATAAGTCTGCAGTGAAAAATCAGAAGACTTTGACAGGTTAACACCTGGTTTCAGATCTTCAATGCATGAAAGCATGCTATAGCTTAATGAATGTTTCCTCACAGTCTTCTAATGGGATAGCATGTTTTGCTACACATTCTGACTTCATCCCAAACAACAGACACTTCACTTCCTGTGACAGCCAGGGGAACATGTGTTTCCTGGAACACACTTCCCTAGACAGTCATTTCCACATCAAGACTTTGGAGCTCATGGTGGTGGTTTACACTTTATAGGCTATAGTTCCACTGACCGAGGCTTCTTCTCTTTGGATCAGGTAAGATGACTTTGCAGTAGTCTGGAATATGAGCATTTGGACGTACGGGATCTTATCCATTTACAGGGTGCCCATCATCATATATGGTAGTAAACTCTGAATATGGCATGTCCTTGGTTGTAGTTCACATTTTGGAATAGTAACAATATAATCTTCTCTTTCAGTCATAGACCCATATTCTTCTCTTCCAGTCATAGCCCCAGCCTGTCTGTCAGCCTTCATTGCCACCCCAGTGTTGCAGAACACTAGGTTGTATTTATTGCAGAACACTAGGTTGTATTTAAGTAGGAATCTTACACCAAGAAATAATAAAGTGGGTTTTCTGCCCTCTTGGTTGCCTTCCTTTTGGTTCATGTTTTGTCTCCCTGTCATAAAGATAGGTCAAGTTATGGCTGCAGTACCAATTTGTAAAACCATGACATAGTTTTCCAGTTACACCTTTGCTGTGTAATATTTTTCAGCAATACTTTTCTTTAAATACTACTTTACTGGTTGCAGTCAGCCATTATGTTAATTTAAACTGTAAAACTATAGATAAAATGGCTAACAAAATACAGAAAAAGTCCAAAATTTATCCAGCAATGTTTATTAACAATGACTCGGTCTTTAGGCCTTGGGTGGAATCTTTAAGTGGAGACTTGTTTGAGTATGTGATATAAAGAATTTTCATTAGCCATATGTTTGCCATTAATTACAAAATTTACAGGAAAATAAAGTAAAATTACGTAAAAGGATACAGAGGCTACAGATAAAAGTCTAAAATGTATTCAGAACCACATAACTAGCTGTGGCTCAGTCTATAGTGCCTCAGAGAGAAATATGTTATTCTTCATTCTTGGAATTTGAACCTCATAATTAAGACGGTGCCATAGCACTCCATAAGAAATGTTTCATCTTGTGTTTTCTTTTCAGGAATGTATCCTCAGCAGACATTTGTGCTGTTGGTAAATTATAGTCCTTAACTTTACCAGGCATTAGTGCTCAAGGGGCGCAATATCTTTTATTATTATTATGTCCTTCAAAGCATTGAAATCTAAATGCTTCTTGCATATTGTGTTCCTTCCATGTCCTGGATGGGAATCTCTGCCACTAGCTATACCCATTCCAGAATTCCTTGGTTGTGATAATGTGCTGCAATCATAAGTTATATTCTTGAAGAGGGAGTTATGAAGTGACTTCTAGCCCAGTTGCGCTTGAGCACCAAAACTACTCAATGTAGTTACTGGTTTGACATTTCCCTTTATGATTGGCTGGGGATTATGTTACAGTAAAAATCCAAAGTGTTTTCATTTCCTTGTTGAATTAGAGTCAACATTTCGTGCTGTAACTATGAGCTCAACCATAATCCAGATGTGGAAATGACTGCCTGAATGTGTGGATATATGGCTTCTATAGGAGGGATACTGAGATTTTTTTAATAGGTGGGCAAAATATTAAAGAAAAGTTATTCCAGTTGAATGGCCTTTCGCCAGAATTCATTGCTCAGGATGGTACCAGAACTTTGTTGAAGTTCACTCAGCAAGTACTACTTTCCAAAGTATTTTTTTAAGTTGCAAAAGAGAATTAGAGTAGAAGTAATAAGCAATGTGGACTCAGAAGTGGCTTACTTGTTGTTATAACAGACATTTATGGAAGAAGAAGGTGGAACTTAGTTATTCATAAAGGTTTTGAGAAATATAATTTCATAGAAAATGAAAAAAGTGTAGCTCTAGAAGGTGGTTTTTGTTCATGTTTGCAGTCTTTAGTGCAGGTAGACTCTGTAGTACAACTTGTACATTGACATAATTATATATTGAGTATGGTGCAGAGCAGTGTGTAGGCTGTAACAAGAATGTCCTTCACAGCTGTCAGAATGACATGACATGGGATCACCCTGATCTCTTCTCAGTCCTCTCCCAGGACTCTTACACGTAAGGTTTTCCTGCTTGCAGGCATTGGATCATGGGGCGTAAGGTTGAGGTGGGGCTTCAGAACATGGCTGATAACAAAAGGCTGTGGGAGAACCAAAAAATGTTTTGCTCTTGGTTAATCTTTAAAAGCTGTTAAAGAAAAATAAGTCATTGTCAAGTCTCTCTTTCTTATAGTTTGAAAACTCCTTACTGTGCTGAGAATGTGCTGTTCCTTTGGACCTAAAATACTGATGAGCAGGTACATTTGTTTTTTGCTTTTAGTAAGTTCATTACATATTCGTAATGCATAAAATCTTTGTGCAGTATCAGTAGACTGCTTGTGTTTCCCCTGTACATAATTCAGAAAGTAAAGACCTTATATTTTTATTGCCAAGAAAGTGTTGGAATCTCTAAACTGCTTATACTGAGACAAACTAGGCCACCTGTGAAATATGTTTCTGTTCACATTAAAGCTCTGAATCACATTACAAAAATACAGCATGCCAGAAAAATAGGGCTGAAAACTAACTAGCCTGCTTGTGAGATTAAACTTATGTCCATGTTGTACTGTTCTTTTCCAAAATATGCATCTATTTAACCACCCATTGTCACGGTTATAGGTGTGATGAAAGATATTCCTTTCTCCTGTTACTACAAATTTTATTATCTTACTTCTGTTTTATTTAAATTTACCATAGAAAATATGGCAATTCCCCTTAAAATGGAGTGATATGGTTTGATTGTAATTCAGTGCTAGATTATTTTACTTGTAGTTGGGGGGGATTCAAAGTTGTTCCATTATTTTCTGGCTATAGTAGCTGGAGTTTTTCTCTGTCCTGCCTTCATGAAGAAACACCCTTGCTCAGTGTACTCAATGGTTGTTGTTGTTTGTCTTTCGGCTTTTCCCGGTTAGGGGTCGCCACAGCGGAACTCCAGTCCGCTAATGATTGGCAGTAGATTTTAACGAACGCCAAGGTGCCAGCTCGACATTCAACCTTCAACGAAGGCACGCCCATTTACGCATGTCTTTCGAACGCCCAGCCAACTGCGGGGAGGACATGCAGACTCCACACACAAGGCACTTCCCGCACTCCAGCCGAGAATTGAATGGGAGAACCTCTTGCTGTGAGGCAACAACGCTACCACTGCACCACCGCGGCACTCAGTGTACTCAGTGGTAATTATACTTATTTATTTTTAGTTACAAAGTATTTGTAGAAATCATCATAATGACAATTGCCAGGCCTGATCCAGGTGAGTACTGTAGTTATTAAATAAGGCAAAGAAGAATGTTGAGACTATTAACAAATATAGATTTCCACTGAAGACAAAAAAAAAAAAAGATTTGAGACTACAGACATCTGAAAGAATAGCAACAGTACAGAAAGCATGACACTCAACTATCCAGTTTTTTGCAAAATGTCCAGATTTTTGCCTCGTAGTTTTGGTCTGTACCTCATAAAATTTGCAGTTTTCTGGCAAATCACTGAGGATTTAAGTCATTATATAATGACACACATTTAAATTTCAGACTTCATATCCTTCAGATAATGCATGCCAACACAAATCCTTTTATTCTAGCAATTATCTAAGTGTCTATGAGCGTTATTTAAAATCTGCCCTTATTTTTGAGCTCTTGTCTTCCCATTATTTTAGGCATTGTCCAGATTTCTTGTTCTAAAAGGTTGAGATGTATGACAAAAAGCAGTCCTAGGAATAGATTTACAGTAAACTCTCAGTTAACCGGCACCCAGGGGGGATTGGTAGATGCCGGACAACTGTAGTTTCTGGGTACTTGAGAGTTACTCTTAAAAATAGGCCCAACTAATACTGTACCCTATACTATTTGTCTGGTTTGACTTGTTCTTAGGTTGGGGAGAGAGGGAATTTATTCCTATCTTCCTTTTTAAAACTCTAAAAACGTAAGGTATGTTTCTGCGGGGGGAAAACGGAAAGAGCGGCTCATGGAAATTGTACTGTATTTCTTTGATTTTTTTTTTTTTTTTGCTGGTTGCTTGACAGTTCTGGTTAACTGGGTGTTTACTGTACATTAAGTACATTGTGGAGGGTAATCAAGTACATGTACATGATGGTTGCACAACATATTCCAAGTGTGGTCTAATTACATTTTTTTTTACTTTTGCATGGCTGATGGCTGAGGCAGTCATTAATAGAAAATGCGATTGAATTATGTAATTTTTAGTCAATAAGTGACTGCTTTGATATGTTTCTAATTTCTTTTCATAATTAACAGCAATTACTGAATTGGCAGTTGAAGAATTATACCATACTATTCCAAAATCATGTATTTTAGTACAATGTCACACCTGGAAAAAGAGCCATACCACTACAAATTGTAAAATTGCTTCATCCTGGCACACAAATCTGTGTTGTGGTGGGGAGACTGGAGAGTTTAGTCATGGTCTCCCCCGTCTCCTTAAATATTCTCAATCCAACACTACAAATCTCAGAGTGAGAATTAAGTTCTGTCCAAATGTGATTTCATTCCTCAATGTAGCATGCATCTATTGTTGGGTGCCAAAGTATCCAAAAATATCTTTTTCAGCTATTTTCAGACATTTGAGTCATTTTAGGAGAAAAAAAAAGACATTTTCCAAACA
>NC_056748.1:577890980-577955980 GCF_019279795.1 Protopterus annectens
TATCCTAGTGGGTTTTCAAAGCACAGCAAAAAATTGGAACCTGTCCCTGGCACTGTGAAATCACTCTTCATTGCCATATAGCTTTGCACAAGGGCATAATCATCCTTCCACCTTACAAAAAAAAAAGCTGTCAAAGTGGAATCTTGATGTTGATCAGCTGCCTTAAAGGAGGAAGACATAATAAATAAAAAAGTGAAGTTCAGATACATTCCCTCTGTATAATCACAATAAACAAAGTATGCTGCCTGAGGAAATATTCACAGCTTTCTGTTGCTGACACAACTCTGTGCTAATGAACCCATATATGTTAACGTAGTTTCTTCAGTTAAATTGATTCATGAATTTTGAAGAGAACGTTATCTAATGAATTTCTTTGAATAGAAAGCAATTAAAAGGACAGATCACTCTGATTAACCCCAAAGTCACCCTACAGCCACACATGGTATACAGTTTTAAATGATTTCATAAAAATATAGAGCAGATTTGCTGTCTTTTTGCCCTGTACTAATCCAAGTAAATTAATGAACAAAAAGTTAATTTCGTTGATGACCTTGTTCTTGCACCACCTGGATTATGCTGATTTGCAGTTTGCTTAATGTCATAATATTGAATACTAAACATGCTTTTTCAAATGAAGTGATTGTCTTTCCTTCAGTTGTATAGCACTTGTTACATATTACCAGCATAATGAACAGAAAAGGCATTCCTTAAAAAAGCAGAACTTGTGCAACACCTTGATGCCTAATGCAGAATAAGTTTGGTCATTTCATTAACTGGGTTATTGTAACAAAAGTTTACGGACAGCAAATATAAAACAATGGTCATGGCCATGTTTGGACCTAAGGATCTATAGCTTCATTAAGGTTAAGTGCAGAAAAATGACAGTGAATAAATAGTGACACTTGTCTGCAGTACCTGACTGTACTTTGTTATGCATACTTTGGCTACTGATACTTTAAAAGTATAACTGTAAGGTGAGTACCGCTCTGTATCATCTTCAAAATGTAATTTTTGTTGTATTTTGGAAAGGGATATAAATTTAAGGACCATTGTAATAGCCAGGCAAGCAAAGGTGCAGTCTGTCTCACCATTAACTCAGGTTTCATTATCATCCCAGGCGTCAGAGAACCTCGGTGGGCACTGGGGTGGGGATTGAATCAAACAGCTGGAGTACACCTCTCCTGCTGCAAAGGCATACTTCAGTACTTTTTCTTCTTGGCAGCTTTCATGTGGAGGCTAGAGGTGACGCTTGAGGTAAACTGAAGGGTATAATGGTAGCAGTGCTAGCAGCGAGTCACATGTTGGAAACCTTTACATGCGTCTCATAATGATGTCATCATACTTCATGAATCTGTCAGGAAAACATAAGTAGGTAGTTAACAAAAAAAAACATTAATTACTGCTGAGTGACTACATTCTGGTTTCAGTTCTTCCAAGTAAGGAATGAATAAAGACATCACCTTCTGTTGAAGGGCAGAACCACAACAGTGAAAGATAAGGTGCTAATTAAAAAAAATAACAGTACACTGATGACTGTGAGCTGTACTGAGAAAGCTCATATGCATTTAAGTGTAGTAAGGAGTTGGAGAGATGATCATTACCACAGAGCTGCGGATGGTGAATTATGAGCCAGTCTGGGGTTCAACATTGAGAATATCTGGCAGGTGGCACAGAGGGCTAAGGTTGTGGGCTGTGTTTCCTGTATAGAGGAGTAGCTAGGCCATTTGGAGCCCAGGACAAGACCCTTGTTTGCTATGAATATGAGCAATGAGCATGTAATGTGGGGATAAGGCCATATAAAAAGAAAAAAAAACAATGGATGCCTGCCTAAATGTCTCATTTGGCTCTTACCCCATTATATGGGGAGTGAAGAGAGGATGTGATGGTCAGCATGCAGCAAGGGCAAAAGCTTAAAAAAAATCCTGTGTTTCTGAAGGCTTTGCCCATTATCTGCATTCTGATGCCATATTCTGCAACACTTCTTTAATCACTGTAGTAGTAGAAGGTCGCGCTGCAGATTCTTAAAAAATAAAATTCTCCACCTGAGACACCTCAGAGAGATATGATACTTTGAAAGCTAAGCACGTTATAAGATTCCAGTCTTCTTTTTTATTCTTTAAGCCAAGGGATAAGATGATGGTAGACAATTCCTTCACATCCATTCTTCTTTCTAGCCTTTGCATGAGTCATTAAACCAACGGATAAGGTGATGATAGCTCTCTCATGGGATGTAAAAAAATCCTGTGGCCACATAATGAAAAAGTAGGGAATTTTTGACCTGGTCAGATTTCCCCGTAGTCAGTATGAATACCGTCTCGAGTCTCTACGGGATACAGGCCATAGACCTAGTGATACTTGCCATTCAACAAAAACGTAAGTAAAATAAAATAAACAAACAAATACAATTCATCACCACTTTAGTATAATGATTAGTGACAGACACTCTGCTTTGCAGCCTTGTAAAAAATCATATTCTGCATTACAACCAGCTTGAAAGCTAAGCACCCAATAAAGCATAGATCAAAAATTAGGAGAACATCATATTTTATGTCATTTTAGCCCTTTAAACATGTTACACATTGTCGGGGTGTGAGTATATTGCCTCAGATAAAACCCTTTGTGAATGGATCCACAGACCCTAAACAAGTGTCACTAAATGTCACTCCCAAACAAACTGGTACATAATTGTTGATGGCACTTCTACACCCACACCCACACAGAAGAGGAGACATATAAAACAACACTGCTACTATGTCCAACACAAATCTTGTGGCTGTTGCCATTACATAACCCTGCCTGCCCTGACCTGACCTGCTGGTTTCTGTACAGTGCTTAAGGTAGTGTTCTGACTCCTGACTTCAGGCTGTAAAAGATGTCAGCAATCATGATACAATTTATTATAGCTTTTTATTTTTATGATACATCTTGCCTAATTTTCTTATTCTATTTTAAACTTTTTTTGGTAGTTTGATTTTATGTGTCAAGGTCAAGCTGCATTGCACCTTTCTTTTGTTTTACTGATTTGGATGTCAAATAATTTGAAAAAATGGCAATGACATGATATTTCCTCTAACATTCAGTTGTGGTAGCCACTTCCTGCACATTCAAAACATAATAAAACATTACATGTCTGCAGTGTCAGTCCGACACCTCTCAACTATCCCTGATTTTTCAGGGACATTGCCAATTTTGACTCAAATTTCAACATTGTCCCTCTTAGTCTATCCTAGCAAAACTGGTGACTTTTGTCTAACAGGTGATGAATTACACTTAATAATGACAATAATTAGAGAGTTATATATTTCTTTTACTTCAAAAAATGTATACCAGTTCCTTTCACATTCTCTTATTCTGTCAGTGCCTCAGGTTAATAGTATTAATAATTTAAAATTAGTATTTCAGATTAGTCCTTGATTCTGCTGAAATTTGTCCCTGATTGGTTGAGAATTAATGGAGCCTGTCTACAGCAAAAGCATGAGGTTAACTGCACAAACACATTACAAGAGCAATATGTTTTTTCCTTGTATTTACAACAGATTTAAGTGTATTTGTTAAATCAGTGAGTACAGAAATAAAATGCTAATGTTCACCAAAAGAGCAGATTGCATCTTTAGAAAAAGACTTGACTAGTCTATGACTGCCTTTACACAGTTCCACAAGTGCCAGTCACCTGCTATATCTCGGGGCAGTCCAAGTTCTCAACCTAT
The DNA here is from genome assembly GCF_019279795.1 of Protopterus annectens. Taxonomy (NCBI): domain Eukaryota; kingdom Metazoa; phylum Chordata; order Ceratodontiformes; family Protopteridae; genus Protopterus; species Protopterus annectens. The sequence continues at coordinate 577,894,688 of NC_056748.1, forward strand.
GCAGTGGTTACTCGTTATTTTCATATAACACATATACTCACACCCGTACATCTATGACACTTTTAACTAGGGAATTACAAACAGGAAACTGCAAGGCAAAATGAAAGAAAAAGCATACAGTAAACAATTCCATGTTGCTGCACAAGTTTTCTGTGTGCACTTTTACTGTACATGCCAGCTTGTCTAGAACGGTATCCACATTAGCAGCATGGCTTTTAAGGAAAGGAATTAGCACATTTTACAGTCTTTCTACATTTACAGTGCTGCTGTCATGTCTTGATTCAAAATACACATTAAAGTATTTTAAAAGCATTGTGTTTCATAATACATCACTTGATCCCCCTAGTCTATTATACCAACAGACACAAACAATATACAAATCACAAAACATTTTACATTGCAGCATTGCCATTTGCCAGTGCCACTAGTATATTTTTTGTACTTACTAATCGTTGTTTTTCTGCTCTCCCTACTCCAGCAATCTCCTCTAAAACTGCCTTCAGGGCAGGCCCCAGAGAGTAAAGCCAGCTGTGGGAAGAAAAGCACACCAACATTGATTCAATCACGTAATCGAGTCAGTAATGAAGCCATCCAAGTCTTTCTTACCCTTTTCATAAATTACAGTGGATATAAAAAGTGTACACACCCCTGTTAAAATGCCAGGTTTTTGTGATATTAAAAAACCGAGACCACAATAAATCATTTCAAAACTTTTCTCACCTTTAATGTGACCTATAACCTGTACAGTTCAATTGAAAAACAAACAAATCTGTTAGGGGAAAAATATAAAAAATAAAAAAATGTAATAAGCTGGTTGCATAAGTGTGCACATCCTTAAACTAATACTTTGTTGAAGCACCTTTTGATTTAATTACAGCATTCAGTCTTCTTGGGTACACACCTGACATCAATTAAAGAGACTCTGATTAACCCCAAATAAAGTTCAGCCGTCTTAGTAGGATTTTCCTGGCATTTACTCAGTTGCCTGCTATAGCAAAAGCCATGGTTCGCAGAGAGCTTACAGAGCATCAAAGGGATCTCATTGTTGAAAGTTCTCAGTCAGGAGAAGGGTACAAAAAAATTTCCACAGCATTGGATATATCATGGAACACAGTGAAGACAGTCATCAAAAAGTGGAGAAAATATGGGACAACAGTGGTGTTGCACCAAACTGGATGTCCCTCCAAAACTGATGAAAAGACAAGACGAATACTGGTCAGGGAGGATGCCAAGAGACCTACAGCAACACTGAAGGAGCTGCAGGAATTTCTGGCAAGTACTGGTTGTGTACTACATGTGACAACAATCTCCCATATTCTCCATATGTCTGGACTATGGGGTAGGGTTGCAAGATGGAAGCTTTTTCTTACACAGAAAAACACCCAGGCCCGGCTAAAATTTGCAAAACATTACATCAAGTCTCCCAAAAAGCATGTGGGAAAATTTATTATGGTCTGATGAGACCAAGGTTGAACTTTTTGGCCACAATTCCAAATGGTACATGTGGCGCAAAAACAACACTTCACCAAAAAGAACACCATCCCCACGGTGAAGCATGGTGTTGGCAGTATCATGCTTTGGGGTTGCTTTTCTTCAGCTGTAACTGGGGCTTTAGTCAAGGTGGAGGGAATTATAAACAGTTCCAAATACCAGTTACTTTTGGCCCAAAACCTTCAGGCATCTGCTAGAAAGCTGAAGATGAAGAGGAATTTCACCTTCCAACATGACAATGACCCAAGCATATATCCAAATCAACAAAAGAATGGCTTCACCAGAAGAAAATTAAAGTTTTGGAATGGCCCAGCCAGAGCCCAGACCTCACATCCAATAGAAAATCTGTGGGGTGCACAAGAGAAGCCTTCGCAATCTGACAGACTTGGAGCACTTTTGCAAGGAAGAGTGGGCAAATATTGCCAAGTCAAGATGTGCCATGCTGATAGACTCCTACCCAAGAAGACTGAATGCTGTAATTAAATCAAAAGGTGCTTCAACAAAGTATTAGTTTAAGGGTGTGCACACTTATGCAACCAGCTTATTGTACGTTTTTTATTTTTTTCCCCTAACAGATTTGTTTTTCAATTGAATTGTACAGGTTATAGGTCACATTAATGGTGGGAAAGGTTTTGAAATTATTTATTGTGGTCTCATTTTTTTTTATATCACAAAAACCTGACATTTTAACAGGGGTGTGCATACTTTTTATATCCACTGTATGCACCAACAGCAAGCAATTTATTCAAATAAAACATTGAAATCCCTCGGCTCACTGTGGCACCAAAGATGTAGTCCTGTGCAACTAATCACAAGTTTTGGGGGATGTGCTGAAGAAGTGAGAACAGGAGGCACATTGGAGTGTCTTGGATGTTCATTTAGAGCTATGCTGCTACACACATTGCAGTTCTAGTGTCTCCCATAGAGGGAAGTTATATGTATGTATATATTTCTATAAACATTTTGATTTTTTTTTTCACAAATTGCACCCTGGAAACGACAGCACCCAGGATGATTTTCCCCTTTTCCCAACCCTTTCTAAGCTACTGTTTCAGTGGTATGGGGTTTGATTCCTTCCTCCCTTATTTGCCTGCTGTGTGAACTTCAGCAGTTCACTTAACCAGATATTGCTCTTGGTTTTCTCCTAAAAGGGACTGCGCATCCAGTGGGCCTACCTGGTTAACAAATAGGAGTAACGCCTCTGGTGTTAAGGAGATTGTGGCATTTTTAAAGATTAATTGATTCTGCAGTACCCACTTCCATCCAGTTTGAGGATGCACAGGGGCTGTAGTCTATGCCAACATTAAGTAGGCGCAAAGCAGGGAGAGTTATGTTCGTTCATAAATCACCACTGTAGTAGCCTAATCTCAGTGGTTTATAGCTTGCCTAGGATATATTTGTTTTCTCATCCCATTTTGATCTTGCAGCTACTTCTATGTGAAATCTTGTTGCAACAAAAAAATTAGTTATTACAAATCCCTGTCCTGATAAGGATGGGGAAGCTTTTAACAGATTTAGGAAGAGAGTTTATCCTTCTGCCACATTAGCATTTAGAATTCTGAATTATCAGACTTGCATGTTAAAGTATCTTTTGACTTCTTTTGACATTGGGAGGAACACTATTGCCAGTTTTCCCACTTCAGAAGGTAAGTCCTCTTTGAATTCTTTAATTGTTTGTATTCCCCAGGTAACTAAACATTCTTTAGTGTTGTTATGACTGCGTGGACTGTATGTCAGGGCAGCAGCTTCTGCTTCTGTTATGATAAGGTTTGCTTAAGTGCATGCACAGAAGTTTTCTGAAGATGTTTAGTCTGAAATTTTAAATTTTCCTTTGGATAAGGATGTTTTATTTGGTCCTTCTGCTGCTTAGGTACTGAAACAGTTTAATGAAGAACAGAAGTTGACTAAGGTGGTTACTCATTTTTAGCCTTTCTCTAAGTTTGCTAAAACCTTTTTTTTCAAAAAACAAAATAATACATCTAAACAGACTTAAACCTGTCCCAGAGCATGGCTGTTTACTTTCCCGTTCTGTATCAAATAGTTTCAGACATATTTGTTCTAAGAGATGTTAAGGAGGGTTACAATTTGCAGTGGGAAAGCCTCCCTCCTTTCCAAGGGATCTCCTCATCCTCCAAATCAGACTTCCCTGTTTCCCTCAGTCACTAACTATATGCTTTCTCAATGAGTCATAGAACCAGCTTTCCCTTATCAGAAGGGAAAAGGTTTTCATTCTGGAATTTTTCTGCCAGTGAAGGATCCCTCTTGGAGACCAGTTCTACACATTTACCTTTTCAACTTGTGTAAGTTCCAGACTTCACAAAGTGCTGTCCCTAGAAACCTTGTTACTTTTCATTCCATTTGTGAGTTTTTTGGGGGGTAACTCTATACTTTAAAAATGCTTATAATCGCATTCCTATTGTCATAGATTTCACAAGTTTGCTAAGGTATTTTTTCTGTTCTCTGTATTTCCATTTGGGTTATCTACCATGCCAAAGGTGTTCACAAAGTGTCTAGCTCTTTTGATAGCCCATTGCAAGGTATTCACATTGTTCCTTATTTAAATGACTTATATTTGCAGAGTCTTTCTCAGAGAGTCATTAGTCCATTACATGGGTAAGAAATCTCCTTCTCCATCTAGGTTTCCAGGTCAATATTTAAACTCCTCCTTGATGACTTCTCAGTCTACTATTCCTAGAATGAGTTCTGGATACATTCATGCAGACTAAATTCCCACTTGAAGAAAAGTAGACAAATATCTGCAATTGTTGCCAAGCTTCTCCATTCAGTTTCAGACTTCTGCAAGAAAATAACTCAGGATTCTAGGGTTCATGGCTTCTGTGATTCTCATGATTACATATGCAAGATTACATAAGAGAAAAAAAAATCAGTGTTTCCTGTAAACAGTATGGTCCCAGTATATTCACGCTTTGTATTTTACTTATGATGGGCGTTATGAAAAGAGATTTACTTTGTTGGAGAGATCAGATATCTTTTGAATTCAGGTCTTCCCTTTTCTCTGACTACCATTTCAAAATCTGTAATAACTGATGCATCAGACTTTGCATGGGGAGCTGTGCCAATGGGGGGGTAAATGTCTAAGGTCCATGGAATAAACAAAACAGGCCAAAGCACATCAATGTCAAAGAGAGGATATCTGTTGTTCGTGCTTTCAATTATCTGTGTCATCTTTGTTCTCCATGGATACAATACCACAGTGATGTGGTGCAAAACCAAACAGAGCAGTAAGAGATCATATCCCTGTGCAGGCTGGTTATGGTAACCTGGAATGTAACAGTTCACTACTGTTTAACCCTCCAAGCTTCTTGTTTTCTGTCACAGCAAAATCTTCTGGCCCTCTAGCTGAGTAGGACCAAGATACACCCTCATGCACAGGAACTGAATGAGGGAGTCATCCAGGAATTGATCCAGTTGTGGGGAATTTCTCAAACAGATCTGTTTACCGGCTTTCAAAACATACATTGAAAGAAATTATGCTAAAGGATTCCTTGCGAAAGAGGGCCTGGAAAGCAGATGCTTTTTATTTCTCTTGGATGGGAATGTTCCTGTATGCTTTTCAACCCTTTCCACTGATATAAAGCATCAGTCTGAAGATTCAGAAGAACTCTCCAAGAATCATTGTGGTGACTTCATTCTGGCTCAAGCAACAGCAGATGTTCTTCATGTTTCACTGTTGCAGTCATCACATTTGGGTTATCTGCTTGCAGTAGCCCTCCGTCGGCCTGATTATCAAAGTCTTGGGTACTGCATTGGTCGCTGTCTCATCTTCCATGACGTCAGGTAGTCAGGGGGTATAAAGCATGCAGCCGACGCCATTACATCAGTCTTTCTTGCTGTGCAGTGCCGAAGCAGAAGCAGTTAGCAAGTGCCGGTCGGCCGACTCCTGAAATTTTCTTTTTTGAGTTTCAGAACCAAAGTCTTCAACTAAAGCTAAGTACCTCATTGGGGAAACTTTTTCTTGCTCTAAACCGATGTCAGTAAAAGTCAGTAACTGTATTTCTTCTGGAAAGCAAATACCTCATAAAGATTTTCATTCGTACTGTATTCCTTGCCTAGGCCCTGACCACAACGTACCTCGCTGTCGGTTTTGTGCCTTATTTAAACAACTATTTGTCGTCGGTATATTTACACTTCTAAATATTTTGGTACACAGTTCAATTACCCAGATATGGCTTCGGTAAGCCACCCAACTACCGACATTCTGAAAAAATGCAAAGATAAAGACAGAGACAGGCCACCTAGATGCAAAGCTGCCAACGACGCTTCTCCTAAGCTAGTCGCCAGTTTGGTGGTACTCAGTGAGGTGCTTTCGCAGCCCCTGATACCCGCTACTTCAGATTTGCAGGCCCCTACTGAGACCTATTTGGAGTCCGGTATGCCGCGAGATGCTTCAACTGTGGAACCTGCGAATGTCTCTACCTTGGATGGGTCCGGAGCCGCTGTGCAGGCACTGGCTTCTGAGGGTGTATTCAGGCCTACTGACTTGCATATTAAACTGACACCATCTTCTTCTTCAAGGCCTAAAACTCGATCCATGCCTAGAAAACCGACGCCCAGATCGCATGGTCAGGCCTCTATGCCTAAAAAACAAATGATAAGAATGGCTGAAGACCTTATTACTTTAATCAGGGGAAGCCAAGCTTCCCCCTCTAAGAGACCTAGGACTGAATTTGCTTATGATTCTTCTGATCAGGATTCTGAAATTTCTGTTTCCTCTGATGACCAGGATTTACCCTTATCTACCTATGAGGATTCTGATGCAGAGGACTTTATTCCCTCTACTTCCCCTCCAGAGGATTTCTCTTTTGGTGAAACCTTGCATACTCTTAGGGAGCATTTTCACTGGGAAAGCCTGGATTACTCTGATTCTAAAAAGATGCTTAGGGATTTCTTACTCCTGCCTCAACACAAGCCTTTAGCTATCCCCCCTGGACATTGTTGATGATGCCTTTTCGGAATCTAGCTTGGCCCCAGAATCCTTAACTCCTGCTCCCAGAAAACCAGATAGATATTACATGGTCCCTGACTCTCACGAGTTCCTCTTTAAAAATCCTACTGCGGATCCTGAGACCATTTCACAGGGACCCAAGGGCATTAAGGCGACTACTGCCAAAAATCCTACCCCCTCTGATAGAGATTCCAGGGCGCTGGATAGATGGGGTAAGAAAGTATACACTTTTGCAACCTTGGCCATTAGGGCCTTAAACTGCCAGTTTCATATGTTATAGTATCAGCAGTATATCACTGGCTTGCTTAAACAGAAATTATGTCGATTCCTGACTGTGCTGAAAATAAGGATTTACAGGATTTAATGCATTCTGCTAAACAAGTTGGAAAACATACTTTGCAATGTGGTTTTGATTCACTAGAGGCATCTTGCAGGGCTGCTGTCACTGGGTCTGTACTTAGAAGGCATGCTTGGCTTAAGGAGCAATCTTTGCCAGATCATGTTAAAGCTAAATTGCTAGATGCTCCCTTAAACCAGGACCGCCTGTTTGACAACAAAGCAGAAGAAGTACTTAAAAAGATGGAGGAAAAAGCTAAATCTATGCAAACTGTTAAAGATTTCCTGCAAGTACAGCCTCCAAGATTTAGTAGGCATTGGCCCTCTAAGAATTGGTCCTTCCCTGCCTCTTCCAGGCCTTCTCAGTCCAAATCCAAAACCAGCAGAACACCCAGGCTTCAGTCCCAAGGTATGCACAGGACTAAGCAGTGGGGGGCTCCCACTTCCAAAGCAGGGAGTAGTAAGACTCCCCCCTATGGTAAACTGTCTCAATGACTTAACTTTATGACTTCCAAGCCCTTCTCAACTGACTGCTTCTTTAGGGGGAAAGATTGCTCTGCAGACAAAAAACTGGGAACACATTACCCAGGACAAATGGGTTTTAAATATGGTTTCCCAAGGATACAGATTTCACTTCCACACTTTACCAACACCAAACGGTTAGCCATATCTACCCCCAAATCAGTGGGCAGAGGCTCAAAAGCAAGTTCTCTCTCTTAAGTATAAGGGCTATTCAGACTGTCCCAGAAGAGGAAAGGGGACAAGGTTTCTACTCAAGGCTTTTACTGGTGCCCAGAAAAGACAACTCCTGGCATTCTGTCCTGGATCTCTCTACCCTAAACACTTTTTTAGTGATCCCAAAATTCAAGATGCTAACTCTTCACCAGTTGCTTCCTATGCTAGGCAAGGAAGCCTGGTTGGCAACACATGATTTAAAGGAAGCCTACCTGCACATCCCAATCAGGGAATCTTGCAGAAGATACCTACGCTTCAAAGCAGACTACATGCACTATCAGTTCTCTGCACTGCCCTTTGGCTTATCTACTGTGCCTAGGGTATTCACAAAGTGCCTAGCTCCAGTCATTGCATTTTGCAGGCAAAGAAATATTCAAATATACCCATACCTGGACAATTGTCTAATTCAGGCAGAAAGCCAGGACATACTTTTGAATTATCTAGCATTTGTACAAAAGGTGCTAACTTCTCTGGGGTACACCATAAACGAAAAGAAATCACATCTTGTACCCTGCCAACAAATTGTATTCTGGGGAGGAAGCTTGAACACAGCTTCCCAGATGGCTTTCCTCACGCCAGAGAAACAATTTCATTTGACAGCTTACTTCAAACTAATGGCCACAAAGACCCTGCTGTCTGCAAAACAAATATTGTAAGCCTTGGGGTTCATGGCCTCCTGCATTCTCCTAATTCCATATGCAAGACTGCATATGAGGAAACTACGATAGTATTTCAAAAGCCTATGGTGTCAACATTCTCAGGATCTAGAAGCAATGATTCCTATCATACCTTGCCTATAGTAAGAGTTCCTTTGGTGAGCAGAGGCTTGCCACCAAAACGAGGGACTGTCATTCATTCTATCCCCTGCTGCCCAAACCCTAACAACAGATGCATCAGACTAATCGTGGGCTGACTTGGCAGGGAAGTGCATTCAGGGCAAATGGAACCCAAGTCAAATTCACCTGCATATCAATCAAAAAGAAATGTTAGCTGTACAGAATGCTCTGACAGCCTTCAAGGACCACATTCTTCCAGGACAATTAATGGTAAAGACGGACAACACCACTGCTATGTGGTACATAAACAAGCAGGGGGGAACCCACTCATACCTTCTGTGCAGACTAGCCATGGCTCTGTGGAACACAGCCTTGAGCGACCAAGTGCACCTACAGGCTCAATTCCTGCCAGGAAAGCTAAATACACTGGCAGACAAACTAAGCAGAAATCTCATGGACCCACCACGAATGGAAACTGGAACCAAGACATTCAACATGTTGATAAACAAATGGGGGAGCCCAGATATAGACCTGTTTGCCTCCCCCCAGAACTACCAATTGGACAAATTCTGCACAAGGACTCCCCACAAACAAGCTTGGAAAGTGAATGCTCTGTCCTTCACCGGGAAACATCTATCAGTTTATGCCTTTCCTCCTCTGCCTCTCCTTTCCAAGGAATTAATAAAGATCAAACAGGAAAAACCAAGGATGATACTGATTGCACCAGACTGGCCACGCCAACACTGGTACCCCCTGTTGCGCAGTGTGTCACTGCTGGCACCATGGCACCTGCCTCAGATCCCTACCCTGCTGTCCCAGCAGGAGGGCCAGATTCTGCATCCTCAGCTTCAAACCCTGAACCCGGCAGCCTGGCTAATTACCTGATCTCTCCGTTACCATCCCTCAGTAAGCAAGTGTTGGATGTCATTCTGGAGGCAAGGAAGCCTAGTACTAGAAAATCTTATGCTGAAAAATGGAAAAGATTCTGTTCCTGGAACCAAACTCAGGGGATGGGCACAGCAGCGCCCAATTTACCTCAGATTCTTCAATACTTAACTGAGATGCTTCACAAGGGCCTTTCCTTTTCCTCCGTCAAAATTCATGCCTCAGCCATTTCAGCTCATTACAACACAGAACCACCCCACTTCTCTCATCCACTGCTCAAGTAGTTCCTCAGAGGGGCCAAAAACTTAAGACCACCCAGGAAAGCCCCTACTCCAGCCTGGGACCTTAAGTTTGTATTGCAAAAACTCACTCTACCTCCTTTTGAGCCAGCTGCAAGTGCAGAGTTGCAATTCCTTTCTTGGAAAACAGCCTTCCTTTTAGCTATCTCTTCAGCAAGAAGGGTGTCTGAATTATAGGCCCTTATGGCAGTGAAGCCTTTCATCATTAGGGTGTCCTTCATGCCCAAGGTAGTATCCAGTGTGGCTCTTAATCAGTCCATTAATTTGCCAACCTCCTTTTCTAATCCACAGAACAAAGGGGAACGTATACTGCACTCCTTAGATGTGCACAGACAACTTAGATTTTACTTGGACAGGACTAAACCTCTCAGGAAATTGGAACAGCTGCTGGTGCATTTGCTGCAGGGGTAGAGGAGAAGGCCATTTCAAAGCAAAGCATTTCTAAATGGATAGGCCATTGCATTCATTTCTGCTATAAGCACCATGGCAAACCTGTCCCACATGGGATAAGATCACATTCAACCAGAGCTGCATCTACCTTTACAGCCTTTCTCAGAGGTGTCCCTACCAGGGACATCCTAGAAGCTGCTACCTGGAGTTCTGTACATACTTTCACCAAGCATTACCATTTGCCAATTTTCTCTAAATCCAGAGCTGGCTTTGCCACTGCAGTCTCGCAGGGCCTTATAGCTGGTCCTAATGCTATCTAATTTCCTCTTCCCATCCTTAGCTTTGGGAATCTACCCAAATGTGATGACTGCAGCAGTGAAACACGAAGAACATAGTACAGTTGTGTACACTTACCATAAATGTAGATGTTTGAGTGTATTCACTGTTGCAGTCCTGGTTACCCTCCCTCCAGCCCCCTGACTTCTTTTGGCTATACCTCTCTTCCTTTTTACTAGGATTAAAGCTTTTTGGTTTATTTGCTTTTTTGTTGGAGGTGTAACCTTGTATATATATTTAATTGCTTCCCATTGGGGGGCACCTGACATCTGGGGCAAGAAAAACTGATGTAATGACATTGGCTGGATGCTTTACACCCCTAACTACCTGACGTCATGGAAGATGAGACAGCAACCGATGCAGGACCCAAGACTTTGATAATCAGGCCGATTGAGGGCTACTGCAAGTAGATAACCCAAATGTGATGACTGCAACAGTGAATACACTCAAACATCTACATTTATGGTAAGTGTACACAACTATACTTGTTCCCTTCTTATGGAATTGGCCAAGAACAATTACCACAAGCTATCAGTAATGGATCTACTCACACAAGACAGTGGCTGTTTGATACATCCCAACCTCAAACTACTACAAGCGACCACATGGATGACTCAATTTTAATACCTTTTAGGCACCTTTTTTTCTGAGAATGTGCAGCAGGTATTAAAGGAGACAAAGAAAAACCTGCTGCTTGGAAATCTAAAATTGGTAAATGGAAAAGATTTTCTAGTTGGTCTCACACTAAGAACCAGGACTCATTCAGGTTTCTGTACCACTAGTTTTGCAATATTTATATGAGTTGTTTATCCATTGACCTTTCACACTCCTCTATCAAAGTTCATCTCTCGGCCATTTCAGCATGTTTTAACTATGGATCCTAATATTTCATCACAGTCTTAGGTCAGACTTTTCTTGAAAGAGGTTTTTCATATGTTTTTACCTCAAAACATGTGGCACCTATGTAGGATCTTGGAAGAATTAACCTTGGCTCCTTTTGAACCAGCTCTTCTAACTGATTTACAGTCCATTACTTGAAAAACAGTGCTATTGATTGCTCTGACATCAGCAAGAGGAGTATCTGAGCTGCAAGCTTTTATGGTAAGTCAACCATATTTAGTATTCTGTTAATAAAGAATTGTCTTTGAGAACAGGTCCCCCATTTATGCCTAAAGTACTTTCAGAGTTTTTACAGTAAGCCTACAACTCCCTCTCCCTGCCTTCTTTCTAGAACCTAAAGAACATGGAGGAGGATTCTTCATACTGTGAACATGCATAGGCAACTTTGGTATTATCTTGACAAAACTAAACATTTTAAAAAGTTGAACAGCTATTTATTTTCTATGAAGGTAAGAAAAAATGGGCAAACTGTGGCAAAGCAGACTATTTCCAGATAGTTGTTCCTTGCTGTTTCTTTTTGTTAGTCCCATCATAAGAAGAAACTTCCAGGTTGGATCAAGGCTCATTCTACAAGGGCCTTGATTTCTTTATGGCTTTCTGGAAAGTGGTAGACGCTAGAAGCATTCTAAAGGCAGCTTCCCTGTCCTCTTTACATATCTTTATAAAACACTACAGACTAGATTCCTTTTTCCATGTTTAGAACAAGATTTGCTAGGATCATGTTTAAAACAAGCTTTCCTAGGGCCATTTTTCAGAGGCTCCTGTAATCTAATTTTTCCTTCTCCCAATCTGTGTAAGCTCTGGTATTTTACCCATATAGCTCAGGCTACTGCAGCATTGATGTATGAGTAAGCATAGTACAGTTGTGTAAGTAAGCTTACCGTAACAGTAGATATTCATTTAAATCACTGCTGCAGTAGCTGCTCCCTCCCTCCATCCCCCTTTTTTGTCTATGTTTATGTTAGGGTAAGGATTTCTGTAGCTTTATCTGTCAACCATGGCCTACCTTTTACAGTTGGCAAAAAGTCCTGAACCATTTGAGATCTGGGCTGCTGGTTTTCTCCACTTGGAGCTCATACATCCACCAGCCTGGGTGCAGTTGGAGGGAGCCCCAAGGCTTTGGAAGATTAGCTAGCTCTTATATCCTAGGCAGGATCCCTGATGACTAGATGGGAAACCACAGATTCGTCCCAAGGGTTCCACCTGGGTCCCTCATTGACAGGGGTGAAAGGTGCTGACTGAGACTTCTTTTTGGGGATAAACTCTTGGCTAGGCTTGTAAGGGCCTCAGGGCTATTAGCCTAATAACCTCCTATGATCCCATATAGCTAAGGGAACTGTAGCAGTAATTTAATCAAAATATCTGTGGTAAGTTTACTTACACAACTATATTTTATATGGGATGCTGACTCATTGAGCCATATGCATATCAGCATGCAAATTGGAGGATCAGTAGCTCATCTGCTGCATGTCTTTGGGATGTGGGAAGAAACTGGAACATCCTGCAAAAGCCCGCACACCATAGCCAGCGCTGTAGTAACTGATTACTTTGAGCATCATAATACTTGTATTATCAACTGCAATAAAAAATATTTCCTCACACTGTGAGTCCTGGAATGTTAAAGATAGATTTATGTACAGATGCAGCAACCATCTTAAAATATGTTATGAAAATTAATCATTAAAATCATAGTAATGGCTACAAAATGATTGCCACTGTCATGGTTAGAATACAAGGCTGCATAATGTGTATTAAACTATGAATGCTGTTACAACTGCAGGGTCAGAACTTTATTAGCTGTGTGCATGTATATGGAGATATTAATACTTAACTAACATTAAAGCTTGACTAAGTACGTTAGACCGTTCATAAGCTAATTTGTAGTTTTTGCATTGTAAAATATTTTTTTATATATAATTTGTCAGAAGTTTAATAGCCAATAAATAGCATAAAATGTTTAAAAAAATACCATAATAGTGGCCATTTGAACCGTAGTCAGTATGACAGGACTTTTTTGTTTCACTTTTTCAGCTACATTCACCAGCCAAGTGTTATGGACCCTTCTTAAGAATGTGAAATTTGGAGAGAGAGTCTCTTACAAATATTTAGCTGACCTAGCAGGCAATTCTAAAGCAGCGAGAGCAGTGGGAGGAGCAATGAGAAGCAATCCTGTAAGTTATGTCTGCTTTTAACATATTTTTATCCAGAAAGTAAGGTTTATATTGTGAAAGTTGTACAGACACTCAGACAGAATATCATTTTGACAACTTTCTTCTACTACCAAAGTGAAGAACAGAAGCAGAAAATGTCTGAGTCCTTTTTTTGTTAATGCAGCTCTCCTTTAAGGTACATTAGGTACACATTCTTATTTACATGAACAGAAATACAACTTCAGGTTCACTTGTCTGAAACATTTTTTTCATAACCTAATTTTGTGAAGTTATTTTTTAACAAACATGCTTTTCATTATGCAGAAATGTTGTAGTAAGGTATGCTGTAACTTTTCTCTCTCTAAAACATGTTACAGGTTATTCTGGCAGGTAGAACTGCTCCTGTTTTGATGTATAGAAAATGCTTTATACGTGTGTGTCTTTGTGTGTAGATAGCTGTATTTGTTGAAACTATTATATTAACTTTGTAATAGCACTGAAACAGTACTAGTGAACATGTTTAAGTTAAAATTCTGCAATGTAGTTGTTCGCAAAAAGCTACTGAATTACTAATTTTGTTGTCTACACACAATGTCTGGGTGGTGCAAAATTCCTGTGCTATGCATTCTACAGGTTTTCCTTTGTAGTTAGCTTTCCTCACATAATTCATACAGTGACCTTCAACTTTATGAGAAGGTGGAAAAGGTGCCAGCAGCAGCTGAAAGATACAACAGTTGTTGCTGCAAATTATACCAGTGAATTGGTAAAGGTGGCTCACCTTTTTCCAAGAAAAACTTCAGTTAGCTGCAGTTCAGATTGATTGTGAGGTCTGTGGTCCTCAAAGGGCAGCCACAGAGTTCAATTAACAAGCTCATTAGAATAGTATAAAAGAAAAACAGAGGAACAATAAAGGCTCTTGGGATCTGGAGAATGTTAGGTTGATTAGTGCCAAGGTCATCATAAGTGGCTTTTCCTTTTACATAAGTAAGATGTCATACTTGGTCTCATAACAACAGTGAAGACCTTCTATTAAGGACTTTTTATGCTTGTCTGCATGTATCTTATTGCACTGAAATTTCCCTTCAGCAGTCAGTGACACGACAGAATCTTAATATTAAACTAGTTCAGGATATGTCTGAGGCGTCTAGTTTTTTGCTAAATTTGTATTAATAAAACACATTTATTAAAATAAGTAAGCATTATTTAATTCCATCAGAATGTTACATTGCAAATGTTATTACAAAATTTTGTCAGCCTACCCTTCTGTGATCTTTGTATCTTATGTTTTACCAAATCACTTGATTGTAACAGGTTAAAAATTTGCTCTCTTTTTGAGTTCATGCTTTTGTTGAGGACTTACATGTGTTTTGTATTTTCCTTTTTGGCCAATACAAATATTAGGATTTTGCAAATTATAGTTGTTTGGAGCAACAGAGGAAACACCATATTTTGTGTTATACTGCATTTTGTGTTGTATTTGTTGTGGCTGTGAAAGCTACCATAAACTATGCATGCTTAACATATATTTACAATCAGCATTACCTGTGAGGCATGGGATCCTGGTATGTCCCTACCTCTCCTTCCAATGTGGAAAAGATGCTGAGAGTGTTCTTTTATCTGTTTATAAAACCTAGTTAAAATAAATGTTATAGTCCCGTTTTCTAGTGCATGACTGCCCAGAAGTGTTGTATCTTGATATTACTGCTTGTTAAAGCATATGTACCACAGTATGAGGGAATTCATGAAGATTACCGCGAGGTGGACCTGAGGTGTACAGCTCGGAATGACTTTATTTTAATTTAGAGACAGCCCTAACAAAGTGGTTTAGCACAAATATGTGCAGCAGCATGTTGGGTTGTCTCTGTGGTTTTGCTATATGCTAATAAGGCAATCTGGGGAGAGGAATATGCTAAATTGCCATGCACTCTCTTCCTCCTCCCAGAACTGTCTCAGAGAAGGCATCTACAAACCAAGTGATTCCTTGAATCACTCGGCAATGTACATTATTATGCCCGCTCCTTGCGATTCATGGTAGTAGACATGGCCATAAAGTGGTATTCAACCATTGCAGAAGGGGTTAGTACTGGGGAGCTTAGATGTAAGGTAAGGAGAGGAAATGTGTGTGTGAGTTTATGCAATGGGCTGCATGTGTGAGTGAGTGTGTGTGTATGTATTTGCTTGGAGATAGAGTAAGGGGGTTAGCAGAGGAATAACTGGATATTTTATTGACTGGAGCTGTTCTGTGAGGTTCTTGCAGTTTTACTGGCACTTTAAGCCAGATGCAGACCCCCCCACCAAGTTAGTGAAGTACACTCCCCCTCCTTCCTCCAGTTCTTCAATAAAAGAGCAATAAAAATAAGGTTCACTCTCTTACTCTGGTTTTCCAATCGAGGTACATACTCCTCCCTGTCCAAGCTCTTCATTGGAAGAGCAGAACAAAAAAAAAAAAAAAAAAAGCTTGTGTTTTTAAAACTGTTGCAAGCTGATTGCTTCATGATTGTGCCACCTTCTGTCCAAGGTGTGCAAGTGTGTGTATGTGTGAGAGTATGGATGAATTGCTAACTGTATGAGTGCAGTTAGGTAGGTAGGGGGCTGTGTGTGTGGGCATGCACGTTGTTTGGTGGTTGTTATACCTACACACACACACAGACCCCCCAAACTAAAAGCAGAGTGTACAATAGTGGGTGTGAGGGGAGGCACTAGATGCCAGGGATTACTCTAAAGTTTTGTGCCGTAATGGCGCATAAACACTATGGGGATCAGGAGGTAGGGGAACCATTAGACACCATAGATTACAATACTGTGGGAATTGAGGGGCACTAGACACCAGGGAGTACCCTTGTGCAGCAATGATACGTAAACAGTACAAGAATGGGGACTGGATATCTGGACACCAGTGGCATATAGGATATGACACAAAACTCTAATGCCTGGTAGTAATGTTGTACTGCAACCTTCCATGATGTACTAGGACAGAAAAAGTAGACATCATATCATGGACATTCAGACAGCTCAGTCAGGTATTGTATATGTGGTGTAGGGTGTGTGTGTGTGTGTGTGTGTGTGTGTGTGTGTGTGTGTGTGTGTGTGTGTGTGTGTGTGTGTGTGTGTGTGTGTGTGTGTGCGTGTGCGTGTTTTAGTTTGAATGCGTACTTGTGTGTGTGTGGGAGAGTAACTGAGGGGGGAGGGATGCCTGTAAAACCGTAATATGGCCACCAAAGTTAAACTACTGCAGGAAGTGCTGATTTGCACTTTGTTGTAGTTAACTGAGATTCATAGACATGTAAATTAGACGGTAATGAGGTCTTTCCTCATTGCAGCTAATTATGCTATGAATTGCAAAACACAGCATCATGTTAACAGGTCCTTTTCACAATGTCCCTTAATGTGATGTGATAGCACTTTAATGAACCCTGAGAAAGTATCTGCACCAGTTGTAACTCTATATAATATTATATCTGATGTTGTTCATCTTCATTCCATTCATCACTGATGGGTTCAGTTCAGAGCCCTCGGAACTGAGTCAGCCACATACCAAAGCTCGTGCCAGCCAAAAATTCTAAGATTTTACCCATAACCCCCTTCTCCCTGTTACCTCAGATCTCGTTTGCCATGTTGGCGTAAAGCCGCTTTCAAGCCAGCTCTCAGCTAAGTCAGTTATATTTGTTGGAATATTCAGAATTTTTGATCTTACTGTTCTACCTAAAGAGTTTGTTTTCTTCATAGTGTGTTACCTCTTACCTGTTTTTCGCTAAGTCGTACTTCCCCTTTTTCCTGCCAGTTACCCATGGAGTAGGGTGCTTTTCCAATATTTATTTGGGATGGTGTGGTGGGGGGCACCATGGAGCCCTTTTGCCTAGGGCACCAGTTGACCTAAGGCCGCTCCTGCAGTTACCTGCTGGTAATGTTCGTACCATCGCTGGTACTCTTTACCTGTTTTTCGCTAAGTCGTACTTCCCCTTTTTCCTGTCAGTTACCTGCTGGTAATGTTCGTACCATCGCTGGTACTCTTTATCTCTCTACCCGCTGCGGTATCTCTCCTTTACCATCATTGGTATCTTTTCCTTTTCTCTTTCTCTAACTAACTATAGTTGTGTACCTAGTTATTTTTCTTGTCGTGCTTTGTTGATTTTGTTGATGTTAACATGTCTGATAAAAAGGGTAATTCAGGGTTCAAGCAATGCCTGAAGTGTGGGAGAAAAATGCCTAACAGTGACCTCCATGATGACTGTGTTTATTGTTTGGGTGTGTGTCACCTCTCGATACAACCCCCTTGCTCCTTCTGTGCAGGGTTTAGTTCTTGTACCATGAACGAAAGTAAAAATAAATTGATTTTGAAGGGCCTTCTCAAGTCGCCCTTCTCAGAGGCCCTCTCTGCGTCAGAGGGTTCATCCCCTCCAAAGAAAGAGAAAAAGAGGCCCCACTCCATTCCCTTCTCACCCTCTGGTGAGAAGGAAAGCGACAAAACTGAAGATGCCTAAACTATCTGCACTGGAGCAGAAGTCTTCACCTATGGTACCATCTTCCATGCCTTCTATTTCTCTACCTTCGATGCCGACTCCCTTGGCACTGACAACATCTATGGCACCGAATGTGACCGATACAAAAATATTGACCTCGACACCGATTATGACTCCGAGCCCTTCCACGGCTCCAATAACTCAATCCAACACTGCCACTCCCCTCGAGACGATGGTGCCCATAGACACACAAGCTCGGAGCCGATGCTCCCCGTCTGTGGACCCCTTCTTGGGACAGGTTTACAGTCCCTTCTTAGAGCATCCAGAGTCCCCCTTGGGGATATCCATTAGATCCACCAGGAGCCTCTCCAAACTCGATGTGTTGCTCCTTGTGGACCAGCTGCTGATGGCCAGGGGGATTCCTTCTGACACTAAACCCCATTCCCTTCTAGGACTTGGGTTTTCTGCTTCACAGACTTCCATATTACTCTCCTCCTTCATCCTCCTTGCAGGTTCTGAAGCCCTTGGCATTGACACCTCTCTCGGCACCCTCAGCTTTGGTGCCGATAGTGGACCTCACTTCAGCCTCAGAGTCGACCCTTTGGCCTTCAGTTCTGTTGGAACTGGGTCTCCCTCAGGCCTGGGATTCAGCTGCAGTTTCCTCGGTTCAGAGGTCGGTGCCAGATTTTACTATGGTGTTACCCATGGCTCCGGGAACCCTGTCTGGTACCTATCCAGCTTGAGGCTCCACTCCTGGGGGTGGGCTTAACGCAGTGGGGTATGACCCCAGTTCTGAGGTTGTCCTTCTTGGTTCTGGGCTCCCATCCCTCTTCAGGCAGCTCTGCTTTCCAGGTGATGGAGAGGGCTCTTGCCTCTGTGAGCAAGCCTTCGGCGTTAGAATCCTCATGTCCTCCCCCTGTGCTGCAGCTGTCACAGGCCACCATCCCAGATTGAGCACGGGAGTGGCAGGAGACCCTGTTGCAGAGTTCCCCTTCTTCCAGGTCCTCCCCAGAATCTCCCACTGAGGAAGTTCTTAAGAAGAAATCGTGCAAGAGGAAGCACATGGACTCCCCTGAGAAGTCCCTAACCGAGGATATGGATTACTATGAAGGGGAAGGGTCCCTACGATCACCCCCTGATGAGTCTCCTTCGGAGATATCCTGGAGATCTTGAAACAGAGGGGTGATTGGAAGCCCAAACATCCTTCCTCGGAGTAATCCGTTTTCCTGCCGGCCTTTTGTGCTCCACCATCTACCTTCTGGGTGACCCCGCCTGCAGACGAGTTAGTTCAGCTTGTGATGCAGCACACCTAGAAGAACTCTGACATGGCTGAAGAAATTCCCAAGAGACCAGACAAGATCCTCTGTCCTACTGAAGATCTTCCTCATTGGTCCAAGGGTTTACCGGTGGATGCTATGGTGGTGATGGCAGCCACCAAGAAAGAGCTTGCTGAGGAGAGCCATACTGTTCATCTACCTAACAGGGAGTCCTGAGTGGTGGACAGACTGGGGAAGCGAGTTTTTGCTTCATCGACCTCTGCTATTCAGTCTTTGAACTACCTGGCACTGCAGAGAGACCTTATCTCTGAACTCTCTGGTACTCTGTCAGGAAAGGTATTTGAAGAGGTTAATAACAAGGTAGCCTCTCAGCTAGCAACCATGGAATCAATTTCTAATTCATCCATGAGGTTGATTTCACATGCAACCGAAGGGGCGGCTAGAGCTGTGGGATCAGGCGTAGCTATGAGACATCACGCCTGGATGCGCCTGTGTGACTAGACAGATCCTTTTAAGTCTTCCTTCCTTAACGCTCCAGTGGAAGCGTCTTCCCTATTTGGCCCCAAAGTGAAAGACACATTAGCCAGGTGTGAGCAGGATGGCAGGACCCTGTCTGCAGTTGCTGTAAGTTTCTCCACTCCTCCGCGTCTTTTTTCCAGGAACCAGAGAAGTGGGAAATTGTGGCACAAAAAGTCTCAGGGTTCTTTTTCTGACACATGTAGCAAGTTTACTCCCAGAGGCAGACAGGGCAACTCCTCCGGAAGATGCACCTATAGAGGCAGAGGGGGTCCGTGTAATCAGGGTTCCAGGGATTCCTTCTCTGGACAGCCCTATCAGCCCTCTTGAAGAGCAGCCTGATTGCTTTCCTCTGGAAGCAGTTGGGGGATGCCTTTCTCTGCACCCCACTGCCTGGCTATCTATTATGGATGACTCTTTGGTGCCGAAGATAATATCCAGAGGTTACCTAATCCCCTTTGACTCCTACCCAATACCTACAAAGCGAATCTCAGACGTTCCACCCAGTCTAAGGGAAGAGGCAGCTCTTCAAGTAGAACAGCTGTACTTAAAAAGAGTCATTCAGAAAGTCCCAGCAGACCAGATAGAATCCGGATTCTACTCAAGGTTCTTTTTGGTGCCAAAAAAGACAGGGGACTAGAGACCAATTTTGGACCTCAGCAGTTTAAACAGGTTCGTCAGCCAGAAAAAATTCTGGATGGTCACGGTTCAGTCCATTCTCCTGTTTCTGAAGGAAGGCAATCGGATGTGCTCAATAGACCTTTGAGATGCATATTACCACATCAAAATGGACAAATGCTCCAGAAGGTTCATTCGCTTCCGGCTGGGAGCCAATCATTACCAATTTCATGCCCTGCCCTTCGGATTCTCTACGGCCCCCAGAGTGTTCACCAAATGCATGGCAGCAGTGGCAGCTCACTTGAGACTACAAGGATTCCAGGTGTTTCCATATCTGGATGATTGGCTCCTCATCGCCCCCACCAAGCATCTACTGGTAACAGCCTTGCATTATACCCTCTATCTGGCACATTGCCTGGGAATATCTATAAATTGGGAAACGTCTAATCTAACTCCGACCTAGACCCTGGAGTTTATAGGGGTAATGTTCAATACCCGCTCTTGCTTGATTTCTCTCCCGGATCACAGGCTTCAAAGATTAAGGATACAGTTCCAAGTGATACTCTGCCACAGATTGGTCCCGGCTCGACAGGTACAGTTGCTGGGGTCGATGGCATCATCTATGTCTGTAGTCCCCCTAGCAAGATATCACATAAGACTCCTACAGTGGCTTCTGTTGACCCAATAGTATTCAAACCATTAACCATTTTCTTACCATATTCGTATTACAGATCAGTGCAAACTTAATCTTTCATGGTGGATGAAGCCAGACACAACACTTTGGAGTTGGTCTTTCCATTCCCCTCAGCCCAGCACCATTGTGACCATGGATGCTTCTCTGATAGGGTGGGGGCCATTATCAGGGAATGACTGTCCAAGGCACGTGGTCTGAGCTAAAGGCCAATATACACATAAATGTTCTGGAATTGAGGGCAGTGTTTCAAGTCTCATCAGTGATGAATGGAATGAAGATTAACAACACCAGATAAAGAAGTTATGTCTTACCATAATGTTTCATCTGTGTTGTTGATCTTCATCCATTCATCACGTCCCATCCTCCTTCCCCCTCCTAGAGGCTCCTGGGAAATCTTTGGGTCCATTTCCTGGGCTAAGGTTTTTGCTTGGAGGCAGCCTCTGCTTTACTTGCTAGGGCAAACTCGACCTGAGGTAACAGGGAGAAGGGGATTGTGGGTAAAATCTTAGCTCAAGAGTTTTTGGCTGGCACAAACTTTGATATGAGGCTGACTCAGTTCCAAGGGCTCAGAACCGAACCCATCAGTGATGAATGGATGAAGATCAACAACACAAATGGAACGTTATGGTAAGGCATAAGTTCTTTTTACTATTGGCTGTTTCAATTTCATTGTACAATCTTCCCCAGGTCATGGCTGAAAATGTTCCTTGAACCAGTCCACTTACTCAGCAGAAAATAACAAAGAAATGAATAAATATTGTAGGCATTTTAACAGAAGTGTTGCCCAAACGGTTGTGAGTCTGAATAGTAAATAGTTAGCAAAGACAGCTTCATCTGCCCTCAGCCCAAGTATATTATAGCAATAACCCACGCCTGGGTGTGGGTAATGCTGGATTTACCCACGGTTGGTGTGGTTTGGTCACGAGGACGAAGCCCGAGTGGCCAAACAAAGCCAACCATGGGTAAATCCAGCATTACCCACACCCAGAAGTGGGTTATTGCTAATATACAATGACATTAATTAAGAAAAAAAAATTACCTTTCTTAAATAATGGCATTGTATAATGCCTCCTTGCTGCCCTTCTGCAGCTGTCTGGTATTCTGCGGCAGTTCTGATGCACTGCGCATGCATATGCCTATGCAGTATATCAGAGCTGTGGGCAAAAGCAACGGAGAAAGCAAGATCTCTGTTGCTTTTTACAAACTGTTTCGCTATGTTAAATGGGTTTAACATAGTGAGACAGTTTTGAAAAAAGCAACAGAGAAAGCAAGATCTCCGTTGCTTTTTACAAACTGGCTCGCTATGTTAAAGGAGTTTAACATAGCGAGACAGTGTGAAGCAACGGAGATCTTGCTTTCTCCGTTGATGTAAAAAAAGAGTTATAGTAATGGAAAATGTCCGGGTAACCGGACCTTTTTCCATTACTATAACTCTGGTTTACAACGTGCACACTGACCAATCAGCGTGCACGTTTTTGAATATTAATGGGGGGTCATTGTATAATAAACTATTTTCTACCCAGATACTTTGTAGTTGTTGTAGTTACTAGCAAACTTGGGTAATACAGAATAAAGTGTTGCCACTTTTGCTTCTGAATTTGTGGATTTAACTCAGTTGATCCACTCAGAGAGTGAGAGACTGAAAATCCTGTAGTGATAAACTACATCATTAATGCTAAATCTTGTCCTGTCAGACAGCAGAAGTTCACTGGTGATGCACAGTGTTGGCATCTTAAATGTAAAATATGAGCCAGTAATTTGACTGTACTTCTGTACTTAGCACTACTGCATTGTTAGCTTGTGAAGCTGAAACCGTTGCTTTTCTGCAGGAAGAGAAAAATAGTGCTAGAATGGAATCATATGGTTACTTGATTCCTAGCTTACTAGCAGCAAACAATATGAGCACATTAGCAGTCTGTGCACTGAGCTGTGCTGACTTTTTCACATTAGCTTCTTAGCATACCCATATGATGTGCAGGTAGCATATGCCTGGTGAGGAGGGACTCATGCATCACAACTGACTGTGCAACATGAAAAGAATCAAAGATGAAAACAGAGCTACACCAAACAGTTTAACTAACCTAAAAACTGGTCTGACATCATTGGTCATGTTAGCCTAATATCTTTTAAGAAGAGAGATATTCAGTTATTGGAAAATATTTAGTTAGAAGTTTCTACATATAGCTTTTTTAATGCCTGTTAGAATTGCTAAAATTAGCTCAACTAAAAATGGGTTATGTTGGAGATGTCGAATAACTAAAGCTAATTAGTCCTATATATTTTATGATTGTATTGTTGTTAAAACTTATCGGAGTGATGTTAATAACTTCCTACAGGCATTATTTACAGAGTCCTTTGTTCTATGTAAAGCAATAGTTTTATTAAATGCGAATGAAGGTCCTTATTTGAATAAAATGAACTTGTTCTGTATTTACTGTGGCAATACTGGTGAATGCCAGAAAACGTATTACCAGGAAATGGAACTCTAATGTAGTGCCTACTATGGAGGATTTCTTATCTCTTTTGAAGAAAACAGCATCAATGGAGATCAAAACTAAAGAACTCAGAATTTACCCTAAGCCATTAGTCAACAATTCCTGGAGAAAAGTTCTGTCATTGATTGATAATCTGCAAATGTAATCAGTCTCTCTGATATCTCTGTAACTGAATTTACTAGCTATGCTTCATAAATATTTGGTTTCTTTTAGTTATGTCAGGCCAAATGTAAATATTTTATATAGTTACTTAAATTGATATTAGAAATTCACTGTAAGTGATTTAATAAGATTTTTTTGGAAATAATAAAAATATCTGAGAAAAAAAAGAGAGGTATTCAGTTGGTATGAACTCATTTTCATAGTCGTTCTGATAAGCATACATAGACCAGTGGGTAGAAGCATCAGATGTGTTTTTCTTCTTCTGGGTAGACAGTGTAAGGTGAAAGGGGGTAGGGTTTTTTCCCCTGGCCCCAACTACCATTAGACATTAATAATTGTTTTTAGAAGAATATGTTTTTCTTTAAGCGGTAGAGGAGTCAGAGGAACAATGCATTCCTTATCTCACTGGACCATCAATTAAAAAAAAGGAAAGGAGGAGTCTGGTAAAATGGCATTGGAGAAAGTGGTCATGCTGGCATGCTGCTTCACTCATCTCAACCTAACACCTAGTTTCAGTGTAATTCTCTTGATAATTCAGCTTCTTGTCAGTGTTTGAACACATTTGGATACCTTTGGGCATTTTAATAAAAATGCAATGTGACTAATAAATGTAGAAATTGGCAATGAAATGACATCCAAAATAGTACTGTTTACATTTAAAGTTGCCCTTTTGTATTCCAAGGGAAACATACAACCGGAGGGAATGCTTTACTCACTAGGTGAGCTACAACATGTCCGTAGTTTGAAAAATTATTAAAAATGAGCTATTATCAGTTATTGAAGTGTGCAGAAGTAAGCAGTGTAAATCCCTAAGGTCTACACTGTTCTCACTGGATGAAAAAACAAGAAAAAGAAGAAATAATCTGATCATCTCCAAGATAGATGTCATAATAGTGCACATGAAGGGAGAGTGCAAAGTAATAATAAATTATTAAAAATTTTACAGTCTAGAACTGTAGGCCTACAGCATGTCTCAAAGTAATGTCACTAACTTTGAGAGCATCTAGATCATGTCACAAGATCAGAAAACATTAATTATGACTGTATTAAAAAAAAAAAAAAAGAATTAGCTGCCTTTTGCACTTCAGTTTGTAATTTGCAAGTTGGTCTTAAAAATATTAAAAGCTCCCTGCAAAGCTTAAAATGCACTTTTCTGAGTACGAGAAAAAAAAAACTCCAACCTAGAAGACTGCCATTATAAAATGCTGCCATGAGTAAATCTGCAAGATATTATCAGTTAATGTCTATATAAAAACCATTACCTCCCAGAAGGGATAACCTAGTAATCAGTGGTCTAAGGTCGAACTGTCCCAACAGCAAACTTTATATGGTGTTAAATTTTCAGTTTAGTCACTGGACCTACCAAAGCTGTACCATTGTACCTTGTTGATAGACAACATAGGGCTCCAGAGAGTACCCCAGTCCTACCAGGCTACATAGCATATCACACCTTTCAGCCCCCAAACCTCCACCGAAGCCCTAAAGGAGGTATGGACCGAAGCCCCGAAGGCAGTGGTGTATTCATCTACGTAAAGGATACGCACACCTCCAGACTGGTTGCCCAACATAATGCATCAGAAATACGACAGGTACAACTAATACTGGATAAAACTGCAATCCAGGTTGTAGCCTGCTATAGATCCCCCACAATGTCCCAAGACTCCCACTCCGCATTCCTGGACACTCTGGAAAGCATTAAGGTTCAGCCCAATACCATTATACTGGGAGACTTTAACTACCCCTCCATTAGCTGAGAAAATTACTCCTGCTCCAACTCATTTGCCCAACTGTTTCTGGAATTCATTAATTCCAGCGCCCTGGATCAACTCATTCTCACCCCACCAGAGGTAGAAACATTCTCAATCTGGTCATTACAAACATGGAAAACCGCTGCTTTATACCAGTGATCAACTCGTCCCTGGTCAGATCTGACCATAAGTTAATCACAGTCAATATCCAAATCCCACCGTCACCCCACCATGATGGAAACTGCACTGAAAAATTTCTCCAAAGCCAATTTTGTGCTCCTAAAGACAGAAGTGTCAAACTTCACGTCACCCACGCAATCAGGGGAAGGATGTATAGCCGCTAAATCATACACCAAGGAGCTGTATGAGCATTTACACAAGTGCATGGATCAGGCCATACTGAACAGAACCAAGATCATGTCCTCCAAAAAAAAAAAAGGAAGCCAATCTGGCGGTCCCCTGCCATTAACAAACTCTACAACAGAATAAAAAAACTGTTGCAGAAAAGGACAAAGTCCCAAGACTGGAAAAACTCCTGGGGTTGGGAGGGTGGCCTAATGGTTAAAGTGTTTGCCTTACAAACACAAGGTGCAGGGTTTGAGTCTCACAAGGGATAATTGGCTAGGCTTAAAATGGCTCACAAGGGCAGTTAGCTTAGTACTAATCTATGAACCTATGTAAGTCTCAGCAAAAAACTGAGATCCCTCATCAAAGCTAGTTATGAAAACAAAATTGCAACAGATGCTAAAGACAACCTCAAGGCATTCTTCAGTTACGTCAAGAACCTGCATAACAATATGCAGGGGTGCTTCTAGCTACTGCACAACTGCACCACTTATACTGAACCAACAGATATTACCAACATCTTGGCCGACCGGTTTAGTGCAAACTTTACCCCTCCATCCCCAAAAGAGCCCATCCCAATATCCAAGGAATGCCAAATCCCTAATATCATGGCTGCTCAGGTAGAAGCCGCACTATTCAAAGCCAAAAATACAGCTTCCATGGGACCTGATAATATACCTGGCTGCATGCTACACGAATTACGAATGGAACAGACACTTCACCTGAGTGCCCTGTACAGCCACAACCTCACTTCAGGCTTTGTTCCCACCGAATGATGCACCGCCACTGTCATTCCACTCCACAAAGGGGGAGTGACTACTGACCCAGAAAACTACTGCCCCATCAGCATGATGAGCCTGATCTGTAAGACCATGGAGCACATCATTATGGACCTTATAAATAGAGATATTGGGAACCTTCAAACCCTGGACCCCTCACAGTTTGCGTTTGTGAAGGACATGTCTCCTCAACCTGATAGACTTCTTCAAATCTGTAACCAGAGCAGTCGATGAAGGCAAGGCAGTCCACACAGCCTACTTCAATCTGGCCAAGGCCTTCTACACTATCCCCCACTCAGGGATCGACAGACTCACCAACCTAGGCATTAACCCCTACATCATAAGATGGGTTCCCAACTAGCTCATGGACAGAACCCACATGGTGAAAGTAGCAGACTCCAAATCTGCAGTCACAAGTGGAGTCCCACAAGGATCTGTCCTGGGTCCTCTCCTTTTTGGTATACACTTCTCTGAAGTTCAGGCTAACACCAAAGGACTCTGGTTGACCAAGTTTGCAGACGACTGCAAACTGGGAGCCATTATTGACACTCAAGCTGACATTGACATCCTACAAAAAGGTCTCACAGACACCAACTACTGGTGCCAGAACCATGGTCTTAAGCTCAATGCTAAAAAGTGCATCATCATCCCCTTTGGGGAAAACACAGTGCCAGCGAAATACCACATCGACGGTAGTCATGTCAACTCCCAAGGTGTGAAAAGAGATCTAGGGACACAAGTAGATAGTAACCTCTCCTTCGACAACCATGTGGCCACTGTAGTTAGGAAGTCCTTCTATGTGGCACACCTTATTACAAAAGGTTTCTCATCCAGGAAGAAAGAAGTCACAATCCCTCTCTACTCATCCCTCATTAGACCCATTATAGAGTAGAATGCCCCATTTGGCATGTACCTCACTAGACAACTGCAACAGCTGGAGAGGCCACAGAAATTCCTCACAAAGAGGATCATAGGACTCAAACACATGCCCTATGCAGACAGACTCAAAAAACTACAGCTATACTCCATCTCATATCGCCTACTTAGAGGCGATCTCTGCTTGGCATACAAAGCCATGTCTGACCCAGTGTTGCTAGACATGCTTCACCTGAAAAAGACTCAATCCCACCACACCACACAGTCCAAGGACCTCAACCTCACCACCACAATAAACAAGACCTGCTGGAGGGACAGGTTCCTAACCCAGAGACTACCCATACTCTGGAATAAACTTCACATTCATGTCAAGCAGAGCACTTCACTATCCCTGTTCAAGAGAAATCTTGATGAGTGGATAGGTAACAGGAAATTCACCCTGGGGATCATCTCAACAGCCTTGCTGGAGAGGGGCACAAGGAACTAACGTCCGGCAACAGGACAACTGGGTATTTTCTTTGTCTAGGCTTGTGTTGGCTCCAGGGCCATTAGCCTAGTACTCACCTATGAACCTATGCACTTCCTCTCTTCAAGTTTAATTGTGCATACCTGTATATGTAAAACTGTTGAGTGCAGCTGATGGTTTTATGTGCTGTACTAGTAGCCAGAAAAACAGACATATTTTTGAATGGTGTGGCTGTAACTTAAAAATCTGCAGATTTACTAAACTGAATGCAAGAGGAAAGAGCTGGCCAAGTATACAACTGTTGACTTAGAATGGTATTAAGTTTAAACTGGCATATCCATGTGCTGTGTCTTTCTCTTGGAAGGGAGTTCATTATGAATCTCTGAATGCTAAACAGTTCTTGCAGATTTGTAAAATTATATTTAACTTCATAAACATTGGTGTCACTGCAACATTTCTCTAGAATCAGCCTAGTGATTCCACTATTCATCCAATGTTGCCTATTTACATTTACATTAATAATTCCAAAACCATTGTGCCTGCAAACTATTGAAATATTTAATTTTAAAGTCTGCACAAAGGGCAGCACAATTGCAGTGATACTTCTTGACCTCTGGCTGTTGGCATATAAAGAGATATTACAAGTGATTTGTGTGCTATTTATATTGTCATAATTTTCATACTACTTTACATTTTTCAATACAAAATCAAAGCACACAGAACTGCTTAGTCTGCTATGAAAGTACATAGCTGGAAAAACAGCTCACTCCTGACATATTTGTAGCTTGAGTAGTTACTGAGGTATTGCAAGTTGTTTACAAAACATTACACACGTTAATATTTTCTACACTTATTGTGACTTATATAATCCGGTTTAAGATGTAGAATCTAATGAATGATACCAATGTTAAGATTAATTGTTAATTTTGTGATTATTTATGATGATGCTGTGGCTCTTTCTCAAAACTTATACTGATAGTTTGATTTTGTCACAAAACATTGTTGGTGCCATATTACAAGGATGGCAGTAGGGATATGAAACAGTATAGTAATTCTCTTAAAACTGTATATTAATTTAGTTGAGCTGTAACTTCACAAGTTAATCATAGAGGGTATATAACACTTTGTTAAACAGTGATAAGGTGCAAGAGCTGATGAGCAACATGTTGAATAATTGTGTGGCCTGATTAATGGTGACAAAGTGGACTGGAGTTCCATTTCATAGTCTCATTTCTGATTTGTCATATGCAATGTGTGTTTTCCTTACGCTTTACCGTGTCAGGTATGGTAATAGTGTCTGAGTTGGGGAGTGGGAACACTGCATTCACCCTTAAGAAATAATGGCAAGACATGGGAACAAACTGATGCACTGTTTTCTATAAGTCTTCTTGAGTTACAACCTTCAGTATTAGTGATGCTTGTTTATGATGTTGTTGAATTAGGTTCGCTGATCTTGGCAAGACTGAAAATAAGTTCCTGACTTAGCCTTAAGATATACTTCTATCTGGAACACAAAGACAGTTTAATAGATTCTATCTTTCAATAACTAGTAATTTTCTGATTTATTATACTACAGGTTGAGTGATTTTCTAAGAGTCACTCACACCCATTCTTCCTGTGCAGCCCCTCCATCACCCATGTTGTTAATTGAACATGGGTTGTTTGGAGCAGAGTAAGGGCTTTATCCCTCTGTGCCAAAGGACAGTTGTTATTCGTAACTAAATATAGGTTTATGACTAATTAAGAACTATTATCCTATAGCTTGATTAATATAGACATTAGGGATTTTTCAGTGATGCAAGTTAGGTGTTTTTGTCTGGTTGCTATCCATATCATCCTAAAATTCTATTTAGGTTTTATGAAATCAAATTAGACCCAACACAACAGTGTAATCATAAAGCTAATTTTGCATCATAACTTAGACTGCGGTAATCAACATTTGTACTGGATGCAAGTAAAGCATTTGATCATGTGCACATTCCTTTTCTGCTCAAAGCTCTGCACATTTTCCCAGATAACTATATTTAAGCTATTAAGGTTTTATCTAAATAAACTTCTACTTGTTTAGCAGGTAATGAGAGATTTTCCTGTTTTACAAAGATTTCCACAGCAACTAGACATGGGTTCCCTTTGTCATCCTATCTTAATATTGTTTCTGTGAAGCCTTTTTATTTAATTTTCCTTTCCATTCAGCTTCTGTTTTGTTTGAATTACATTTTTCAGTACAAGCATTAGCAATACATCATTTGTAGATGATACCCTTCTTTCCTTCCAGAACCCAACCAAATCTATCACTCATTTGTGTTTCAGGAAAATAAAAGTGAAAGAGATAGGTGGGGAATTAAGGAGTGGGATGAGTTAAATGCTAAGTAGATAGGGAGGATAATGGAACAGAGGGGAGCTGAGAAAAGAGTCAGAAGTTTAGGCATGATGGGTTGAAAAATACAGAAAGGGGTAAAGGGGGATTAAGAGATGAGATTGAGGATGACACTGAGCAACTGATGATTCAGCTGAAGTAGAGATGAAGTTGTAGTTAGAAGGGAGTGGCAAAGGTTAGTAGATAAAGAATTATTTTGTTGGAAATTGAAAGATCAGAGGAAAAAGCAAAAGTAATCCTTATCAAGTTATAAGGTCACATCAAAGATGTATCAATGACAAAAAACGAATCAGTCAAGAACAATTGTTAATCTTTTTTTCTCCTCCCGCATTTGACAGTCAGCTGCCACCAGCTCCTCTCCTTGTTCACCAGGTCTACCGGACCTGCCATAGCTTCTGCTAGGCTCAACCCAACCCATGTCCAGGGCCAGTTAGGAGATTAAGGATGTTTGTACAGTATCATACTGCTGATATGAAGAAAGACCTGAGTGAGCAGAATTAGGAGAGTGGATGGGTTGGTCATGAGAGAAGGGAGATGTTCAGACAAAAATTATAAAAATTATATTTGGAGCAAATATGCATTGCTAGGTTTTGGAGAAAGGACAGGGATGGTGCTGCAGAATAATCAGATGTAGAAGCTGAATGAAAATGTCAGGTTAGGAGAGTTGGTGATGCATTAAAGTATTTATAGAGTGGCAATGCAGCTAGTCAAGATGGATTCTTCATAGATTTGTACAACAAAATTGGTTTCAGGTAAAGGAAAGGATGACAGAAGTATTCAATAATATCCTGAATAAGGGGGAATTCCTGAATCCCCTGTATGAAGCCACGATAATGGCTTAATAGAAATGTAAAGGAGAGGATAATGATTATAAGCCAGTTTGTTTGTCTAAAGTAGATACTAAACTACTTGTTAGAATATTTGCAAAATAGCTTGACTGATATTTGTCATGCTTAGCTGGAGGAACAAGTAGTTTTTTTTAAATGAGGGTCCACAGCTGATCACTGTAGAATATTAATAATTTTGTTACTTGGGCTGATCTTCAGAGTGAAGATGTGCTGGGGTGTTTTGACTGATAATCAGAAGGCTTTTGATAGTCTCAGTAATATTTGTTGTAATTGTTGAAGAAAGTAGCGGGGAAAAAGAAATGTTTGTGCGATGTGCAGGCCTGTATATAATATTTATGATAATGTATGTAATGTGCATCGGGTCAGGACTTTTGTTAATGAAGATCCAAAACATATAAGGACTGACCATTATCCTCACGCTTATTTTTATTATTAGATTTAACCCATTCAGTCATAAACCGCACAAGACTAATCTCCTTGCTTATGGAGGTATTCTAAACTTGGACCTACTTGCTTCCTAAGAGCTTTTTAACATAATCCTGTAAAGAAAGCACACTTTACAAGATCTGCAATATCTGATAAATGGTATGAGTTACAAAAATGCTAAATATGAAACCTTTTTGGTAGGCAGTGGACTATATAGTGGTGTTAGAGTCAGAGGCCTGTCTGTAGATGCAGATTTTATATTGCAGATATAAGACTGAGAAATCATATTTTGTATGCCAAAAATTACTAGTGTTATGACCAAACTGTTATAGTTCTGTAAGTGTGCAAGATAAATCCAAGTTGCCGGTGGGGAATTATTCACCTGTTTAAGAACTTTCCAGTGATACGTGAAGTTGTTGTAGCATACTGCTATTTAATATTTCAAAATCTATGCAAATTGTGCATATAATATTTTCACAATATTTCAGAACAATATTACTTTATAACATCATGTTTGTTAGATAACAAGTATCAGTGGCAACATTATGTACTGTTACATTTTTTTATAATGTGGTACTGTTCATTCACCTGTAGATCATACAGCTTATGAAATTAATGCATTTATCAAAATATATCTAATAGTCATAATTTCTTTACTGAAAAGCATTTAATATCAGTATATCTTTGCATAGACCTCTGTGTTTTAATATTATTTTTACTCTCACCCAGTGGTTGCATACACTACTACTGATATGACAGTATCACACTCCATTTTACGTTATTAATTGTAAGCATGTAAAACATATCACATCGTTTATATGTTTTTGCAAACACTTCTTAATAAGTCCTGTAAAGAAGGGTATCCTCTTACATCACGGGGAATCTGCATTCCTGACAAGTGATTTAAGAGGCATATACCAAAGATTAGAATATGGATGAGAAAAGGAAGGTAATTCAAAGGGAAAAGAAGTGAGTCTGTCTGGCGGTTGAAGCTGTGGACTACGTTTGTGAGCAGTAGTGAGTTGCAGATAATTGAGGTGGTTTGGTAGTGCCAGCCATTTTAGGGAATGAAGAGCAGTACAGTGATGAGAGGAGTTTTTGGAATTTGTTGGTAATTTTATTATAGCATGTCTCAAGCTTAGATTTTAGAGTGGTTTGGAGGTTGGTAAGTAGAGGGGTACCATATATTAGTAAAGGGAGTAGGTAGGTGGAGGCCAAGGTTTATTTGGTGAAGGGGCTAAGGAACTGGTTGTGCTTATAGAGTATCCAAATTTCTGATGTGTTTTTTGGATGTTTTGTTGCAAGTGACTATCAGATTTTAAGTGTTCATCTATGGTCACTCCTAGAAGTTTTGTGTGGCTGACAACTTCCATTAGTGATTTTCTTTGGGAGTAGATATTGAACATGACTTTGTCCAACAGGGTTGATTTTGGAGGGGGGGTGAAATGCATAATCTTGGAAATAGGGGAGGTGACTAGAGATGTGGAGTGGAAAGGTGTAGGGGAAGGAGATACTGATGGTTAAGTGTAGGTGTAGTGGGGGTGGGTGGGATTTGAGGGTAAGGTAGGGGAGTGGAATGAGCCTGAACATAGCGAGTAGACCAGACCCTGTCTTAGTGTGAAAAAAAGCAAAGAAACAACTAGGTAGGTTCCCATGCACTGATAACCCCAGGTACTTATAATTCTAGTCCCCATACTCTTCAGACATGAGAGTTTACCATAAGAGAATAATTTGTAAACTAGTTAATATTGTAACAAACTAGTGAAGCCCAGCATAAGAGAGTAGCAGTAGAACTTTGTTTGATAGTACAGTTCATCAGAGTGAGACATGTCAAGAGGGAGAGTCTGCTGAGAAGTTGAAGCTTAAAGAATGTGAAGAGTTGCGGGATTAGTTTATCGCTGTCAAGGGAGAGTGACGTTTTATCTTTTGTTGGTGGGAATTGTTAAAAAATAAGGGCAGAACTAAAAGAAAAGAAGAGTTTCAGGAAGGAAAATCCAGGGATATAAATGGAAAGGACTGAGGGAGGATACAGTAAGGAAGGTTATAAGTGGTGCACAAGTCTTTGGGGGAACTTAGAGAGGAAAAAGCAATGGGGAAGATGAGAGAATACTTTAGAAATCATAATAAATACAAGGCTTTTAGAGCAGATGCCATGTGTCTTGGTAATAACCACGCTCAGGTCTACAAACATTTTCAAGGAGGGCAAGGCCTGTTTTTTTAAATTATATCCGTGATCAAAGTTGACCCTGTCCTAATGTAACCCTGCCCCATCCTGGTTAGCTCTGCCCAGTGAGTTGCTCGATACAGCTTCTCCTTGCTTTGAAGTCAGCAGAAACTTCAGGTTTTAAAACTCACTATTTTTTGATTATTGTTAATATCTCTCAACTGTCCAGATTTTCAAAGAATGTCTAGATTTTTGCCTCATATTTTTGGTCTGTTCTTCATAAAAATTGTGTTTTTTGGCAAATCATTGAGGATTGAAGTCACTAAAAATATCATATGTTTAAGTTTCAGAGTTCATATTCTTCAGAAAATCAAAACCTGCTATTTTAGCAACTTTCTAAATTTATAAGAGTAATATTTAAAATCTGTCCCTGATTTTGAGCATTTGTCCCCCATTATTTTTGGCCTCTGGTAGGAGATTGGCATAATGGTTAAGGTGTTTACCTTACAAACACAAGGTGCAGGGTTTGATTCTCACATGGGGTAATTGGCTAGGCTTAAAATGGCCCACAAGGGCAGTTAGCCTAGTACTAATCTATGAACCTATGAATCTAAGAACCTTGTCCAGATTCTTTGTACTTAGAAGTTGAGAGATAGGTCTCCAAATATACAAAGAAACCAAGCTGCCTTCTTGCTTTACTCGGTAGTTGCTTTCAGCATTTTTTGATGAATGCATGAACAATATAATATAACAACTGAATTAGCTGCAGGAGAAAACAAAGTGTACAGCTCAATTCAGATCAGGTCAATACAGGAGACTGCAGTTTGTTTGCAAACGTATCTTACAGGATAAAAATACACAAAAAAACAATGAGAAAATATTCCATTGAATGTGTTTGTGAATATTTCTTGCAATATATGAAAGGGAATGTTTGTTTAACACATTTATTTACCAGTGTCTAGTAGTAATTTCCTTTGGAGGTGGACAGCACGTATTGCTGCAACCTGCCCACTACCCACCCTACCCTATGCTGCACCTATATTTACCATCATCCAACAGATTTATCTAAACAAGCTTGAGTAGTTCTTATAATAAGATCTCAAAATCTGCAGCCAACATCCTCCATAGATCACACCACTGTCTAGCACTCAGATACTTCTAGTGGCTTGAACTTTCCCAATATCTCATATAGTCTCAACTCCCTATTGTCTGTAAGCTACTATGTAAACCAAATGACTGTCCATCCCTAATAAAGATAATGCAATCTCACCACGTCAACTAGAACTCTGCAGTCTACTGACAAAGCCCTACTACTTACATCCAAACCTAACAGTTCAGCTGGCTGCTACCTGTACTCATACATAGTGCCCAATACCTGGAATTCCATTCCCCAAACATTTAGGCAAGAACCATCACTAAAGTCTTTCAAGCTTCAACTTAAAACACACCTACTGAACTCATGGCACTGCAGATGTTCTCCATCTGATTAAAACATTCTTCTGTCCTCTAACTGCTTTCCTTGCCCGATTCTTTGTCACTTTTAAAACAGAGATAACTGCATAAAGTTACAACCTACAGTATATCTGAATACTGTTTAAATAGTGGAATGAACTGCAATTATAAGACTATACCTGTTTTTGTATATAATTCCACAGCTGATTTCTTGACCTCCATGTTTATGTGTATAATGTGTAAAACTGCCACTTCTGTGTCAGATGTCATTTTCAATGTTCAGTTGTATTGTAGTGTATTGTGTTGTACTGGAGCTTTTCTCCCCAGGCCTACACTGAAATGGATCCTGAGCCTATTTAAACTTTCCTGGTAAACAAAAGCAAGAAGTAAGTAAATAAGTAGTAACAAAGTTAAAAATGAACCATCTAATCTTTCTTACTGTTGGATCCTATTGAGACAGTTTGTTAAAATTCATGGTTCCCCCAAATCCCAAGAGTACAAGCTACCCATTCAGAATTATTTATAGAAACCCTGTAAAAACATGGAAATGGCTGTATTGAGGCTGCCTTACCTACCGGACATAAGCCCAGATCCAACACCAAAGCAAATCACACTGAAGGAATCCTTACCTTCACAGGGTATATGACAAAAGATAAAAAGCCATGGCCAAACTCAGAAAGAGCAACTCTCATAGAAACAAGATCTCTCTGATTCAACTAAACAAGAAACTAAGAGGTCTAATAAAGAGCAACATGGCCAATTTGGATATCAGGATAGTCTGCTAAGCTAAGGACAATCGCAAGACCTTCTTCTGTTATGTTAGGAACCTTAAAGGTAACACTAAACACTCAGTAGTGTGCAGAACTGGTGGTAAATGGCACAACCTTCACTGACCAGGGTAACATAGTGAATCAACTGGCTGATAAATTTATCTGTAACTTCACCCACCCCACCTACTGCCTGTTAAAATCTTCCTAGCATACCCCCCAACTTTCGACAGGGAGCAGGTCCTGATGGCACTCTGTAAGGGCACAAATGCTGCTTCAGTTGACTCAGACAGTATTCCTGATTGCCTCCAAAATAGCCTAAAATATGACCTCACAGGACCACTTGAGGCACTCTTCAACTACAGCCTAGAAACAGGTTACGCACCAGGTGAATGGAGGGTCATCCCTCTACATAAGGGTGGACCATCAACTGAAACCAAGAACCACAAACCCATCAATCTGGCAAGTCTAATATGCAAAGCCATAGAACAAATTATCATAAAAATGATCAACAAGGATGTTGGTAACCTTCAGACACTGGACCCATCCCAGTCTGGCTTTGTTAAGGGAAGGTCTTACCCACTCATCTTGGTAGAGTTGTGCATACTGTTTACCTTGACCTGTGCGATGCATTCAGTGCAATACCCCACTCGGGTATTGTTGACAAACTCTCAGAACTAGGCATAAACTCACTGGATTACTGGCTGGCTCACAGATAGGACCAAGAAGTCAGGATCAGTGAGACTACCTCCACCAGGACATCAGCGGAGTACCCCCAGTCTCCATGTTGGGCCCACTGTTGTTTGGCATGTACTTCTTGGAAGTCAAGGCTAATGCTAAGTCTGGCTTACCAAGTTTTCAGATGACTGTAAATTGGGAACTATCAGAGACTCCCCCCACAACACCAGTATCCTACAAGAGAGTCTGACACAAACAAATGATTGGTGTGAAAGCCGTGGATTAAAACTCAATGGAAAAAAATGCATTATGGTGCCCTTTGGGAAATCACCCACCCAAGCTAATTACTCTCTCGATAAAACACCCCTAAGAGTTGATGTGATAGTTAGAGATCTGGGAACATATGTAGACAGTAATCTGGCTTTCAACTGACATGTAGCCAAGATAGTAAGAAAATCATTCTGTTGCCAAACTTGTAAGCAAGGGTATGGCATCCAGCTGCAAGGAAGTTATGGTACCACTCTACACAACCCTTATCAGACCCGTCATTGAGTATAATGTCCCCTTTGGCATGTACTTAACCAGGCACTTGCAACAGTTGAAATGTCCTCAAAGATTCCTCACCAGGAGACTCCAGGGTATGAATAGCGTGCCCTACACAGATCTCTTTAAGGGCCTTATCACTGTACTTAGTCTCCTACAGATTACTGAGAGGCAGTCTATGCTTGATGTATAAGGCATCCTCAGGTCCATCTCTGATAGCAGTGTTGCATATCCATAAAACAAACAGCATCAGAAACACTATATCCAAAAATTTCAACTTTTCTTGTTACATAACTAGATCATGCTGGAGAGACCAATATTTGTCCCAAAGGATCCCTGCGCTGTGGAATAAGCTGCTCATCTATGTGAAGCAGAGTTCATTCCTGACCATATTCAAACAAAACCTTGATCATTGGATGTGAAATTGCAAATTCACCCCCAGTCTAGCCATCATGTCTGTTACGGACAGATGTCAACAGTAAGTAAATTAATTCCCAATTAAAATACTCCCCCATAACTCTCAGCTACCTCCTTGCTACATGCCCCACCATATAGGCATCCAAAGAATGTTGGGACAAAACTGGTTTAGGTTGCATGGCTAAGCTTGTAAAGACCCTGGTTGCCATCAGCCTAGTATAAACCTATGAACCTATGATACACACATTATATAAAGCATACCACAGCATACTTGTATAAGTATGGTGTCATTAAACAGGTATGAACTTTAGAGGACCTCATTAGTAATACATTCCTGGCAGATCTTGTAAACATGACCTTCTATATCTTCATGCCTACTTTTACTTCTCTATTTTTATTCATTACACTTCTTTTTTTCACCTTACCCACCTGATTTCTTATTGTATATGTCTCTGTATATATTTTAATTGTAACTTTGAGATACTGTATTATTGCAATTCTATAATTATTTTGGTATTTTTCTGTATTAGTGTGTAAACATTGGAAATTTTCTCCCTGGGCCTCCACTGAAAAGGGTTTTCCATGCAGTTGGACTTTCCCAGGAAACAAAAGCAAATAAAATAATTATTGGTAACATCCAATGTGTAAACTATTGTAAATTAGAAGAACCGGTCGCTATATTACAAAATAAAAACCTAAATGACTACATTAACTGTACATGTAATAATGTTGTGTCATTGCAGTTAATATCACAGTCTGTGGGTCATTGCAAAGAAGAATTGGGAAACTGTAACCAACTCAAGGGATAATTCAGAATTAGTTTAGGAGTCTCAGCCTACTAACAGTGGCAGACATACCAAAAGAAAAAGGAAAACTAGAAAAACAATTGAAGGTAGTCCTGATAGCAGCTTATAGCTTGGCAATCAAGAGAAAGCAACAAGACAAGACGAGCGTACACTGCAAAGTCCAACAAGGTTTAATAGCCGAGTAAAACAAGCTTACAGCAATCAGTAGTCTGGTGCACAATCCGGTAACTGCCAAGCAATAAAAAGTTCAAAACGATCTAGCTGCACAGAATCCAAGTCACAAAGTGTAAAGCGCTTTTCGTTAGGAAACACTTCTCCTAACTTCTTCAGACAATTGTCTGTTGGACTTTGCAGTGTAGTCATCTTGTCTTGTGCCTATAAGTTTTGAACGTTTTTAGTAAGGTATGAAAGCAAGAATGTTATGTTAAAGAAAAAGTAGAAATTAATAAGCAACTGTGATATTACATTTAGTGGCATAATTCTCAAAGATACTAATGACACAGTGACCACAACACTAAGGCATAAAACAGAGCCATCGGACTCAGCAAACTATTAAAAACTAGTGAACAACATTAGCACTAGGAATAATTAAGTAATGTCTCCAGGAAACATAGACATTGCCTACAATAAACAACTTTCACATAGTGCAGTACCATTAAGCAATAGATGACTAAGAGAAGATAGCAGATTTATTAACCTTGGAAGCAGGTATCAGCATACATAGCTCACCTAAATTGAAAACTAGGGAAAAATCCTAAGGAAAACTGACATTAATATAGACAAAAACAGAAACCTAGGGAAGGAATACGAAAGAAAATTGGCATTAATGTAGACATAAACTGAAACCTAGAAAAGTAAGACTAAAGAAAACTGACTAATATAGACATTTCAAGTACAATTCTTGATGATGTATTACATGTCTCATTAAACAACAGAGATGATCAGCCACAGATTTATAATAGGGAAATCCTAATTAAACATGATTTGATGTTGAAAAGTTAATAAGGAAATTAAACTACTTTGATAAAGGAGGAGTTATGGTTACTTCTGTACTGGCATAAAAATGGTTGATATTTCAGTTTCATTAGTGAAGCTGTTATAAGATAAATATATATAATATGAAATCCCATTTTAATACAAATGGGCACTAATGACTTGTGCAGTATGCCATTAAATCACATAAAAATGCTGTTTTATATACTCTTCAACTATTGGAAAGTAAAACTATTAAGGTAACTTTTAGTGAAGTAATCCTGTTTGTTTACAAAATCCCACATTTTCAACACTTGGCTTCATTAGCTGTGTATGGTATATAGTGTTAAAGTGATAAAACACTTGGATGACTTTATAAATGACATCTGAATATTCCCAGGGATGTTCTATATGTAAGTTTCTGTGGTGCAGGGTTTTTGTCAGGTAAATTCTCAGAATAACTGCATATTTTAATCTTTTTTTTTTTTTAGCAAACCCACCCGCCATAAAAGGCAAGGTAAGAGATTTGATGAATCTCTGAACTGTCTTTTTTTCTACACTGCTCACAGCATTGGAAATAAACATACTGAACAATGTTTGTAGCCATACAAGAAAACTTGGATATCATAGTAATTGTTGAGTCTTGGAATAGTGCTAACATAGTCTTTCCTTGATATACAAATTATGAATGTAGACAAGAAAACATTTGTGAGGTGAAATGTTATTCTTTGTTAATAAAAATACAGTGTAGTGTCATCTTTATACTGCAGATGATTACTTAGAAATAATGTTAATAGATGTCACTGGC
The DNA here is from genome assembly GCF_019279795.1 of Protopterus annectens. Lineage (NCBI taxonomy): Eukaryota > Metazoa > Chordata > Ceratodontiformes > Protopteridae > Protopterus > Protopterus annectens. Next base: position 577,934,646 of record NC_056748.1, read on the forward strand.
CTTAAAGAAAATACCCACTTCATCTTGTGTTATAGCTCACCCCCAGCACAAAGACATCCAACCTTGAAGAATTTATTAATTCTTTATTATATTAAAACATTTTATTAAATGTTTGGAAAAGGTTTCTAAAACACCCCTCCAGCATACTGTTTGGTGATTTTAATTATCCTAAAATGAACTGGTCATCTGCAACAGCAGGCTGTCAACTCATTCAGTCCTTTGTGGACACTTTAACTTTCTATGTTTTTCTCATTTAGTCGAGGAAAACACAAGAGAGGCTTAGTTGGTAGCAGCTAACTCTGGTACACTAATAACATGATATCAAAGTTGGAACAGCCTTAAAGAGGTCAGATCAAAAGGTTATATCCTTCCTATTTGAATTATCAAATTATCGAAGAAGTATAATTACTGGAAACTTAATGACACATTGGAAAACCTCATCAGAAGTTCAGTTGAAAGAACAGCAACTTTTACAGATAAAAGGAACAAACAATTAATCTAAAGTGGTGGTGTTTCATTTTGGTAAAACTCTATTATAAGTAAAAAGAAAGAATATAAAGTTTGTATTAAAAAAAATCATACTAGAAGACTGAGGAGTATCTGTAATAGAATATTGCGAGTTAAAAAAGAAAAGATGAACCAGGATAAAGACTTTCATGAAAAAAATTGATAACTCAGAAAATAGAAAAGACTAGTATACTCACAATAATTATTACAAGAAACTCATTACCCCTGTGACATCAGTAGGAGTAGAGCAGAACCCAAAATTGCAGATGCATTTAATATACATTTTCATATGCTGACAGATTAACAATCACATCAGGCAATTCTTACATGAATGTGGTACCTTCAACTTCTGACATATGACTGGTTATTATAACTCAGTCAGTAGCAAAAGCACTAAGGAAAATCAAAAGTTACGTCACTGGGACCAGATGACATACTTGCAGTAATGATTGAAAACCTAAGAGAAGACAGAGCGTTGCACAATACAGGAAAGGTACCCAAGACATAGAAACAATCACTTATAGCACTAATTCATAAGAAAGAAAAATCAGTGAAGGTAATAATTACAGTCCAGTAAGTTTAATATCTCTCGTAAGTAAGTGCTTTAAATATGGCTTTCTAAATACCATGGAAATTTGTACTTGTATCTTAGATGAAACTGATCTTCAACAAAATAGTTTTACTAGGGGTTGTTCAATACTGATAAATATGGTGCAATGTTATGAACAAGTGACTATGGCTATTCATATGGGCCTAAAATATGGTGCAAGATTCTTGGACTTGGCAAAGAATGCTGTCAGCCTATCACATGACTCAGTTTATTACTCTTTAAAAATGTTTGGTCACAACAGCTGCCTAATACACTGGATTGTGAAATTGGCTAAGTAACCAATGTCAGGTTGTAAAAATAAGGGGCTGTATCACTATGAACCATGACCAGTTATTTGTGGGGTGACTCAGTAGTCTGTCCTTAAAACAGAACTGTTCAGCCTGGGGTTTGCCACCACATCTACCAGTAAGGAATACTGGCTGTGTAGGTATACACACAAATATAAGGCTGGTTGTATAATTTTCAGTGAACAGGACTTTGATTCAATTAATGCATATCTTACTATAATTTGCAGACAGATACAAATACAGTCTCATGATTTTTGGTAAAACAATAATAATAAAATCATTTTTTCTGAATCAGACAGTCTTAGAGACTATGTCTGAATGCAGACATTTTGGAATCATAATTACAGACAAACTTAGTTTCTTTCTTTCTCTAAAAATCTAGACAACATACTAAGTAAATCTGTGAAACAAATATTCCTGCAACTTAAACACATCTCTACAAGGTATCTGGTCTTTATGAACAGTCTTTTAAAGACTTGCATTAGACCAGTTTTGGAATTTAGTAACTCATTCTGCATTTACAATAAAATATAACTTATAAGGTTATTGAGTGCCCAATGAAAATTTACTAAAAAAAATTACCGTACATGGAAAGATGCAAAAAAATTAGGCTGTTTCTCAATTCATTATAGGTATTTCGGAGGCAACCTAATTTTAGCTTATAGGGCAGTACATAATGAGGCTTTGAAGATATCCTTGAACTTGGAGATATTCAGTTCATCTAAATCCCATAGACTTGGCAATACAAATTTAATATGAAAGGCTTACAAGGAGAAATGTCATCAGACAATGAAAAACTGCACTCTGGAACAAAATGTCTTCATTAATACAAGTATCACCTACTTTAAATGCATTTTAGATTAATTTGAATTCTTGGCTAAACTGCTTCTTAACAGTGTTCCTAGATGTTTTTTTGGGCCTGAGCACTGCATATGACTTATAAGATACAATTGAGTTTAAGTGTCTTTGTGTGTGACCTAATTATTTGAATAATTAGAAGTGAACTGCACTTATCTTGACTAGTCAGTTTGTAAACTAGAATAACACTAAGCAGCAGTCTGGTTCTGATTGCTAGACTACATTGGTAAGACACTGGTAAAGCCTGTTTAGCACACCAGTTATGAATCAGCAAGTTTTTGAGTCACACAGTGTGCAAACTCTGCATGTTGTTAGCAGAGGTGGAGATCAGCACGTGCATACTCATAGGGATTAAAATCCATTTCCAAGTCTCTTTGCCTCAATTATAAGCAAAGTTTTAACACTGCAGCAAATGGAAAGAAAACATGTTTGTCTTGTATATAGCACTATGCACATGATTGAAAAAGTTCAGTGCTGGATCCAGCTAAACTCCCTAATGCTTGTATTATTTACTTCAGTACAGCCATAGCTGGCCTTAGGCATAGGCCAACTAGGCGGCCACCTAGGGTGCCGCTCTAGCAGGGGTACTCTTCCAGTATTTATTTGGTGTAGGTAGACCAGGATGGGGGCACCGGGTAGTGTGGTGGGAGGGCACCATAGAGCCCTTTTGCCTAGGGCACCAGTTGCTGAAAAAGATAAATAACAAAGGCAAGAGGCATAGCTTGGGTGGACTGAGGGGGACAACTGCCCTGGGTAAAATAAAGATGTCAGAGAGTGCAGTCGCCAGTACTGTCATTCAATCTTTGAATGCTGATACGGAATTTATGGAAGGTATTCAGTGCTCCATATGTAGTCTAGCGCAATACTGGCATTCAGAAATGACTGCCTGTACTGTACTTGCAGTCAACTGAAGTGTTTATTATTCCCTGTGTTTGTATTTAGGTGTAAAAAGAGAAAGGACATTTTATGGTCCTCAGGTACTCAAATATGAGAGGATCATTTTTTTTATCCTCAACTATGAGAGGATCTTTTCTTCTGGTCCAGATCAGGGAATGGCCCAGGGAGCCAGGAGAGCTAGCTACAGTTCTAGCCAGGGCCAAAGAGGTTATGCTGCTGTACTTCAGACGTTATTGATTGTAATCTGATATGAAGTATTCCAGGGTAACATGTAAAGATTGTTTGTTTAAGTAGCGTGTGGACCAGTTTAGTGATGTCATTCAAACCATGTAGCAATAGTTTAGGTTATATTCCTGAATGGTTAACGGAGTCAAAGGTTTTGGAGAACTCCACACATATGCTCCCAGTTAATTTACTAACTTCTTTTGCTGTGTTAACACAAGTGGTAATGGACAATGTAGCTGTTGTAGTGATGTGCCTTTGTAAAAGTGTTAATGTTCACTAAGTAAGATATAGGCTTCAATATAGACATAAATTTGCAAGGCTGACGCCTTTTCTAGAGCTTTGATTGGTGCTTGAAGTAGTTAGACAGTTCTTGTAAGGTTCCAGCTTATACTTGAATATATTTTTAAAGATTGGATGAAACATGATGTATGTCATCTTCCAAAATCATGAAGATTTCAGATGTAAGGGAGATGTTCATAATGTCCCTTATTGCAATGTGTATGTCATATTGTCTTTGGAAAAGGCCATCTGAACCATGCTATCCAGATATGGGTTTCCCCAACCATCTTTTAACTTCAAACAAAATAAATACACCTCACATCAGTAAAGTCCATGGAGAAACAAGATGTGCTATTTACTAATGTGTCAGGACTGGTGGTAGGCAGCTTTATTTCAGAACTGAGTTGAGGAACAAAGAATGCTGCAAAGGCATCTTCTGTTCTTTGATTTTTCAGAAACATACTGATTATTGATAGCCAAGGTAATGAGTCGATCATCTTTAGCCTATCCAACAAGGTTGTGGCATTCTTTGTTTAAAGCTTACAGCACTACTTGTGTTTAGTTGAGATGATGTTTTAGTTTTATTAGTCAGTCTTTTGCAATAGTTTTTGGTCATACAGTACTGTTCAAAGTCAGTTTGGAAATGATTACATTTGTATCTCAACTAGCTTGATTTATACGTAGCATAGGCTTGTTTTAGTTTTGTGGTAATCCATGAGACTGGCTTTACCTTAATTTTTTTTTAAATGCAGGGAAAATACATATCCCTTACTGGTAGCAGAATATTAAGAAAGTGCTGTAAGGCAGCTTTTTGAGTGGTGTATTTGTTTGAGTTTTTATTTTAACGTTTGATAACTCAAACTGTTAACTTTGACCCAGTCTGTGTATTTAATTGATCCACAGAGATCAGTATACTACCATGGTGAAAAAAATGAATGAATAAATAAACAAACGTTAACCTAGTGTAGCAGACTGATACCAATTTCAGCCACATCCCATGAGTTACAAAAGTAATAATAAAGCAGTTCATATGTACAGTAAGGAGAGGATAAGAATACTATAGTGCTGTAGTGACTGCTTACATAAAACACATAAAAAAGAAGTATTTACATATTTACAGTATAGCAAGAATATCAACTGTAATAAAGATTACCTACATGTAAGACAAGGAATGGCAGAGGTTAGTAGTTGTTAAAGACTCGTGAGTTATGGTTTTGATTAATTAGGAATGCCTGGTGATGGACATGTTAGTTTTTCATTGTAGTTTTCATCATGTAAAAGGAGGAGGATGGAGAATTGTAGCTAAGAGTTTGGTTAAGTTAGTGTATGTTATGTGATTGGTAGTTAAATGAAGCATGCACAGATTCCTGTCTTTCCCAAAAGGTTAATAATTGACTGTAGTGCGGTCTTGGAGTTAAAATATTTAGTTGGGGTGAAGCCCCCCCCCCGATTAAATACGTTTGTTTTTGTGTGGCATTGGTGTTTGGCCAACCAACTTCTTTCTGTTGGAAAGAAATTGGTGATTTGGTCATTTGGGAACCTTGGAGTTCGACATTTACATGTCAAACAAGTGAGAGTCGACATTTTAATGTCAGTATTATAATATAGACCCATAGTAGTATGTATCTGTAATGGTTAGTCTCTGTTAAGGGAAGGAGTAGTCTCTGTAACATGTTTCATGAACAAGACAAAGGAGGAGCAGGTTACATGTTTATTTATTGCACTTTAGTGTGTTGTAGTAGTACTTGTTTTTAGTAGAGGGGAGCAAGAATCTGCATATCTTGTTTGAGGGAATTTGTAGTTCTTTTGATTTTTTTTTTTATACAGATATATGTAAACAATGACAGATCATATACTAATTGAGACTGAAGGATATTTTTGCTAATAGTGTTTCTCCCTTTGGAGTGAAAAATTGAGAGATTGTAAATTAAGGTTAGCAATTACTGAAAACAGAAACACAGAAAAGAGCAGGTTAATCTGTCTTTTTGGTAAATTTCAGTAACTGGCTAGTATGTGCACTGCCTCAATGCCAGCTAAAAAGAAATTTAAAGAACCTGAAAGAAAATCAATCACAAAAGTTGAGAAGAAAACACTGGCTGGGAGGAATACTGCAGGTGTTCAGCAAAAAGCAGTTCAAGCTATAGCTTTGGTGCAAGACATGACTTCTAGTAATCTAGAGGAAATATAAATGAAATGTACTTAAGAGTTGATTAAAATAAAACACTGAAGGAGTATATTAACTCAAATAAATGGATGGAAAAAATGGAAGAAGCTTTAAACAGATATTCAGATGAGCTGACAAAACTGCAAAAATCTGAGGTCGAAATGAAGAAAAGGCTGGCTAAGTATGAGACTGCTGAAGAAAAGGGGTTTCAAAAAATGGTCAAATTAGAAGACAGAGCATTTGGGGAAACCTGAGATTTTCTGCTGTACCAGAGAAACTGGAAGGAACAAACTGTATTAATTTTATGAAAGCACAGATAAGCAACTGGACTGGTGTTCCACAGTAGGAGTTGTTAATTGAAAGGGTACATTGTGTGTATGCTCCAAACCTAGCCATTAGAAAGCAACCCAGACCTTAGTAGTAAAGATGCAACCATACCAGCAGAAACAGTTGATTCTGGCAAAACTGCGGCAGAAGGACAAAGTACTAAAAATAGGAGACAATAGAGTGTGGAAAATGAATAATCACTGTACACCAGGCAGAAGACGAGTAAATTTATTCCAGCAATCAGTGAATGCTAAGAAGCAGATGTGCATTTCAATCTGCTGTATCCAGCTATTTCAATATTTTTTTTTCCTGGAGGGTCAAATCACTTTTTGATCCAGAACATGCTAAGGAGGAAATAGAAAAGTTTGTCAGACAAAAAGTGAGATATCAACAGAAAGGGATACTGCTGATTATTCTTCTAATAGTAAAACCCATAGAGAGACTGTGCAAGTGAAACCCTTTCCAGTGTTCCAAGGGAAAATACTTGAGAGACAGAAAATATCAAAAGAGTTGACTAAAAGAACCAGGAGTATGTTGGAAATAAACCAGAGACTGGATTTGGCAGAAGGTAATCAAGAAGAAGAAAGCCTGCAACTCAGAAATTGATGAATAAATGTGGGATTACAAAGCATTAGTTACATTTGTGAAATATGAAGGAAAAGAAAACCGGGAAATTTTGGACTTTTTTGACATTTTTAAACTTGTAGGAGAATCCAAACCCTATGCTCTACTTCATGCCATTAATGTTTGCAAGAACATTTAGGAGAGGGGAAGAGGGAAGGAATGAGTTAATTGTAAGTAAAACAAAATTTTGTTCTTAACACTGTTTTTATAATATATGACATATACTGCATGCTGTAAATTAAAGCTTTTTCAGTTATTTTTGGGGGTAATAGGAATACTAAAGTTAACAGGTGCCCTTGTTTTTTCTGTATTTTCTTTCTTCTTGTTCAGTTTTAAGAAATGTAGGCACTGTTGTGTGAAAAAGAGAAGAAAGCCTGGACAAAGCAGCATGATATAAGAAAAATGAATATGTGTTTTCTTAATTTTGCATAGGGGAATGACTGGTTTAAGACACTTGGCTTGATCTAATAATAAGTGGAAGCAAATAAAAGAATACTGAATATAATGAAAAGTAGCAAATAAATGTTTACACTTCAGTATTGCAGTGGAAGGCAACTGTGTATCTGGTTCTCATGTTTATATGAAGACAATCTGGTAAGGGAGTAGTAAAAACAGAATATTTATTTCAAAGGCTAAGAGATAATGTTTTCTCAAAGCATTCAAACTGTTTTCTACAGCTGGGAGAGGAAAAGGGTAAAAAAACAGACAGCACTTAGAGGAAGTAAAAGCACAGGCTGTACCATGCGTCTTAGCATGGATAACCTTTATTGTAGGTTAATTCAAGCTTATGAATGTGGCTGTCATTCTGGGACAAGTGTTCCTATGAGGAAGGTTAAACATCATTATTTGAAGATTTGCATAGTTTTGTGTGTTAGTATTAAGTTAATAGGTTCTGGGGATGTTATAGGGGTGTTTATGTTTTTGTTTGAGAGTTTCATTAAAACAAAAAGTCTTGTAAGATATGACAGGAAACAACTGTATAAAAGATCAACCTGCCAGACAGTGCATATATGTAACACAAAAGCTAAAACTAGAAAGTAGAGAAAAGCTGTTAAACAAAAGAAGTGGTAATAATAACTTATTATTATAATGACAACACTACTATATACAAAAAAGAAAGAGCAGTGAACTATGTTAAAAATGCATAGTACAAATAGCTATGCTACAGCAGACAAATTTAGAAAGAGCTGAGCATGTGAAAGAAAAGATTTCAGGATGGTTATTCAGCAAGATATCTGGGACAAAGGAAGAGGGGGATATGTATATTAATTGTGAGAGGATCTCCAGTAGTGATAGAGGAAGAAAAAAGGTAATAATGCTAGATTTGCAGTGCTAAGGAGTTACTGGCAAGGGAGGAGGGCTACTCTGGCATGTATTTATATTCCATCTAAAACTGCTACACTGGAGCTTATGAAAATTCTGTGAAAAATAATCCGCTTTCAGTGGGGAATGTTACTTACAGATGGGGACTGGAATTCGGTTTTCAACAATGAGGATGTATGTTGGTCGCCTCAGAGAGAGAGAATATAACAATATAACAATGGAGGGTAGAGTTTTGAAAGAATTTATGAAAATATTTGGTATGGAAGGCATGAATTCAGTAACAGGCATTTGGAGAGAATTTAGATATTATTCCCAAAGGTACAATAATTGGGCTAGGCTAGACAGAATTATATTTCACAGGAACTTGTGTATTTACTTGAAAGTTTTGATATGTGTCCAATAAATGTTTCAGAAAATGCGCCAGTAATAACTAAAAAATGAAGGATAATGTAATAAAAATGAGGCACTGGTGCTTTCCCAACTATCTGTGAAAAAAGAGAGGAATTTAAGGTATAGGTAGTAGAAATTATCCTGGAGTTATTAGGGAAGATAGACATTTTTTTCTGAAAAATATAACTAGGGAGTGCAATAAAATTAAAATGGAGTTATAAAATAGGGTGGAAATGAAAGAAAAAGAGATATTGTTAAGAAGAAACAAGAATTATTTAGAGGGACTGACAAAGGATGAAGTATTGCAGAATAGTGAAAATCTCCCAGAACACGAAGAGGCGCAGTTGCAGAGTGCTAAAGAGAAAATAAGGGACTACCTTGATAATATGGATGAGTTTAGAAAGATTGCTGTTAAGCAACTGTTTTTTTATAGTAATTCTAGAGCACAAAGACTTTTAGCACAATGGCTTACGCAACAGAAAGGATTGTTGCTGAGCTTAGGGAGCCTATAACAAGGAAAATAACCAGCGATTCTGGAGGTATTAGAAATATTTTGGAAATTTTATGAAAATCTGTATAAAATAGAAAAAAAATGTGGAAATCAAGAAAAAGTATAAATGGAAATGTTTATGGAAGAATTAAATATGCCAAGGTTAGAGATTGATGAAACTTGGTTGCTAACAGGATAGGAGAAGAAGAGATAAAATGATGATATATAACAAATCTGCAGAAAAATCCCCAGAAATAGATGGAACTCCTGTGGAAGTTTGGAAGGTAGGAGGAAAGAAAGTAACAAAAATCTGGATGGCTTTGTTTAATGGTATTTTAAAATGAGGAGACACAACCAACATCCTTGAAAAAAGTGGTGGTGGCTGTAATATCTAAATATGGTAAAGACCCATCAGACCCAGCTTCATATGGACCCATTTTGATTCTAATCCATTATTATAAAGTGCTTATGTCTATAATGGCTAAAAGAATGGCAAGGCTGATAACATAAGTGATATATATGGATCAGTGTAGTTTTGGGGTGGGTAGGCAAACATTTGATAGCCTTAATAAAACTGATGATCAAGAGGGAAGAAGAATGTAAGAAAATTCCACTGTTGTTGGTGGGTCTTAATGCAGAGGAAGTAATAAAGTAAGCTGGGATTTTATGAGTAAGGCAATGGAAACATTTGCATTCCCTCATGAAATTATAAGGTTGATTAGGAGGATATATGAGGGATTGTAGGCAAACTTTAAAGTGGGGGTGAGGCCTCTTTGATAGGTTCTGTTTGAGCAAAGAAATCAAATGGGTGTCCCCTTTTCACTTTGTTATTTGCATTATATTTAGAACCATTGGCAAAGAAAATAAGGTACTCTGAAATTCAAGAATGTAATTGGTATGGTAGTCAAGAAAAGTTGGCTTTATTTGCAGATGACATAGTTTTATACCTGATAAAACCAGAAAAGGACATTCCAGTGTTGTGGGAACATTCTGAGACAGTTTCAGGTCTTTTTAGGATACAAAAATTAATGAAGACATCATAAAGGCAATAGCTGTAAACTATGTACCCACACATGAATTGGTTTAGCAATACCCATGTTTATGGGGGCATGGTAAAATGAAGTACTTAGGAATACGGATTAAAAGAGATTCTGTTATAGCAACTAAGGGTATGTGAGAAGAGACTAAATGAAAAATACAATAACTGAGAAACTGGAAGCTCTGTTTTATGAATATGGATAGCAAGATACAAGCAGTGAAAATGTTTAATCCCTTTAGTTTTATACACTGGTCAGACATATTTTTATCAACCAGAGGAGAAGTCACGGATAAATAGAGTTGAAGGATTTTATCTGGGATAGGAAGAGAGTAAGAGACAAGTGGGATAAGTTGATCCTTCCTTTAGGACAAGGTGGTTTCAGACTACCTAATTTGAAGGAGTATTTCAGAGCTACATAGTTAAGGCTCCTATACATAGCACAAGCAGAAAGCTATAATTCAAAGTGGAAAGGGATGATGAAACAGGGAAACTCAAGAAACAAGGAGAGACTGGAATGTTGTATGCAGATCCTTAAGGAGAATAATAGATTATATTCATAAAGTAGCAGAAAGTATTCTAAGATCTAAGCCAACATGGGGAAGGAGAAAGGACATTCTGCTGATAGAGATGACTGCACTTAAGAATACAGAGAATAGGCAAGAGGGGTCTGGAATTTACTGGAGAAACCTGGCAAGGGAACCAAGATATTGGGAGCAGTGATTAGAGGAGGGAAAGGTAACAGAATGGGAAAAGGCTGAGAATTCATTTGGACTGCAGGCTACAGCTTACCTTACCTTTCAAGGACTGATATCAGAGTATAAGAGTATAGGCAAAGAGAAAGAAATAGGGGAGCCTAAGTGAACGACCAGCACTGGTAGAGTTTTTATTAGAATCTAGCACAGAAGCTGCTGTTAAAAAATGGGATAATTAGTAGGGCATATAATATATTGCATGATAACTATAGGAATAAAATCAGAGGAGGTTAGAAAGGATGAGTCTATATTAGAACACCGAAGTTTCAAAACGTTGAATGTTCTAATATCAACCCCTATTCAGCAAAAGCTGAAAACATCGAACATACAGAACAGTGAATTTTTCCTAGGGAAAAAATTTGCTGTTCCAAAACACATACACACAACAGAAGCACACCAAACAAACAGCACTCAGCACACATACACCTAAAATCTTACACCTGACTATACACACACCACTAACTATCCACTTACCTTAACTCAAACCCTAACCCTAAGGTCCGTCACTATCGCACACTCACATCACTCGTGCCCTAACCCTAACTCACCTACTCTGCCCTAACCCCCACACAATCGCACACTTGCCTGACCCGCGCCCTAACCCTAACTCACCTAACCCGCACTCAGTCGCATGCTTACCTGAACCCGACCCGTAACTTTCCACCACAGCGCTGAAAATACTGAAGCAACAGAAATGGACAACCGACTTCTTTCCCTAGGAAAAAATTTTTTTTCTGTTGATTTGGTATTTTCAGCTTTCGCTGAATAGGGGTCGATATTAGAACATTCGAAGTTGTGAAACTTCAGTGTTCTAATATAGACCTGAAAGGATTGGGAAGAGAGATTGAATAAGTAATTCACAAAGAAACAATGGGGTAATATAGGTATATCTCCAAAATATGCAAAAAAAGTCAGTCTAGAAGATTTAGGATCTTAGATTGGAAGTGATTGAATAGGTATTTTTATACCCCAAGCAGAATCCAAAGAATTTATCCTCACATAGACTGCAGATGTTGGATGTGTGATGAGAAAGAAAGAGGTAATTGAGAGCATGTTTTTGGGAGTATGAGTTGGCAGACTTTAAAAAGTCCCTGCAGACTACTCTGTCGGGTATACTGGGTACGCAAATTGGTGTGACTAAGGAAATTATTTTGTTTGGGCAGTGATACAGAATCAGAATTTTGCAGACATAGTAAGACCTTGATGAGTTGCTGCCTCACAGCAAGAGGTTCTCCAGTTAGATTCTCAGCTGGGGTGCCTTCTGTGCAGAGTCTGCATGTCCTCCCTGTGGTCGCGTGTGTTTCCTCCGGGTGCTCCGGTTTCCTCCCACATCCCAAAGACATGCAGTGGGTGAATTGGACACTCTAAATTGGCCCAAGGTGTGAGTGTGTTTGTGCCTTCTGTGGAAGGTTGGGCGCCAGGCTGGCAACTCGACACCGTAAAACTCCACTGCCAATCATGAACGGACAGATGATCCACTGTGGCGACCCCTAACTGGGAAAAGCCGAAAGAAGATGAAGAAATAAGACCTTGATGAGTTTAATTCTGGTGGCTGCCAAAAAAGCGATTACTAGGAAATGGAAATCAGAGTCTAAACCAACTGTACTAGAAGTAGTGACTATAGTAACATAGATAAAACAACTGGAAGTGGGATTTTTAGAAAAGGGTAGGAGCAGATTGCATAGAAAAAATGGGAATTGTGGGAACAATGCAAGCAGACTAATGCAGAATAATGTTCTGGAGGAAGAATGAGGTTTAAGGAAAGGCATGAATTTAATGAACTGTGTGTAATGTTGGTTAGTTTTCATTTATATACGTGTATGATTCTCCATGTCATAAGTGATAATTTAAAAAAGATGTTTCTTGCATAAAAAAAGGCTTCCAGTTTGTGGTGTTGCAGTTAAGTTGGGAACAGGTCTCTTCTGATTTTTTGTTACTGAGGATTACTTATTTTTCATGAATAAAGGCTTGTTGCTTTGAAACACTACCTGGCTTTCATGCTTTTTGAAAATTATTGTGACTGAGCTCATCAATGAAGTTTTAAGACAACTAGTTTCTCTGTTCTTTATTTTTTTTCTTGGTAACAAGAGTATCATGCAAGTATTTGAAAGAGGCAACCAGTCCTATAGGCTGTTTGTTGTTAGGGGGATATGCAATGGAGGCATTCATAGCTAGCTGATGGCAAACAGCCATGGCTGCATGTTTTGTAGTTCTTATAGTATAGTGTTATAACTGGTGTAGGAGTGAGAGAAGACTGTGCCATTGACATATAGGATTCCCTTGGATATTTTTAGTTTATTAGTTAGAGAATTAATAAATATGTTGAAAAGAATGGGTGCAAAATTGGAGACTCTGGAAATGCCTACAGTAATTTTTTGTGGTATTGACAGGGATCTGTTATATGTAACTAAAAGGTACTGTGTATGAGTTGATAGGTAAACCAATTTATAGGTTCATAGGAGGTTACTGGCCTTAGAGCTGTTACAAGCCTAACCATGTTAATCCTGAATTGCCTCAATTGTCCTTGGTTGCATGGATGTAATTCCCAGAATGAGTCTATGATCAACACCAACTACCCCTGTACATGAGGGGCATGGGTGCCACCCCTGGGGTGAATTTGCGGTCTCCCATCCATTTGTCCAGGTTGTGTTTGAATAGGGTCAGTGAGGAGTTCTGCTTCACGTGAATTGGAAGTTTATTTCAGAGTAGCAGAAATCTCTGGGAGATATATCTGTCTCTCCAGCATGTTCTGTTAATGTCACAGGCTAGGTTCAGATCCCTAGAGCGAGTGACTCTTGTGCCATTTGACTAGTGGATGTGCAGCATTTCCATCAGGGCAGGGTAAGAGACTGCCCTGTAGGCCAGGCCCAAGTTGCCTATCAGCAGATTATACAATACAGAGTACAGTAACAGGGCTTTCATTCTATCCACTCAAGTCATAGTTTGGAGGCCCTGTATTTTCTTGGTGAGAAACCTCTGTGGTCTCTTGAGTACAGTGGAGTTATAACATCCTTAGACCTGGATGAGATACCCTTAATTATGAGATGTAAAATGTAGAAGGCTTTCCTTACCACTGTGGAATCTTGGTGGTTGAAGTTCATATTGCTATATACCTCTGTTCCCAGATCTCGCACCACTGGGTTTGAACTTAGGGGGTACTGTCAATACTGTAATTAGCAGGGAATACCACTTTACCAAAGGGGACAGTAATGCTCTTTTTAGCTTTAGACCGTGGCTTTGGTGCCAGTCATTTGTTTGTGTTAGCCCCTCCAGTAATATGTTAATATCATTGGAGGACTCAGTGATTGCACTCAATTTTCAATCATCAGTGAAACTGGTAATCCAAAGGCCATTTACTTTAGCCTGGACTTCCAAGAAATAGATTCCAAACATTAAAGGGCCCAGCACATATCCTTGTGGTATGCCACTGGTGACAGGTCTACTGGTAGAAATGGAGTCACAGACTTTGACAAGTATGTGTTTTGTCAGTGAGCCAGTTGGCTACCCTCTAGTGATGTAAGGGTTAATCCCCACCTGGGAGTGTTTCTCAATGATACCTGAGGGGAGGATTGTGTCAAAAGCCTTGCATAGGTCAGGACAGGCAGTATGCACTGACTTACCTTCATCCAGGGTTTTGGTGACTTTCTCGAAGAAGTCTACTAGGTTTAATAAGCATGATCTACCATTAAAGAAGCCAAACTGGGTTGGTCTAGAGTTTGTAGGTCACCTGTGTCTTTGTTAAGGTCCATGATCATTCTTTCCATGGTCTTGCATATAAGGCTGGTTAGACCTATAGGTATATAATTACCAGGGTCAGTTGATGGAACCCCCTTTGTGCTAGGGGATTTACTGTTGCTATTCTTCACTGTGCTGAAACAAAGACAGTTCTCTGGTTATGGTTAAAGAGAACTCCGAGTGGGTACACTAGGTCCTGTTTTAGATTACTCACTAAACAACTTGGGATGTTATCTGGTCCCATTGAGGTCATGTTTTTGGCCTTCGAGAGTGCAGATATGACCTAATTTCTAGAGATACTAGGCAGAGTATTAGTGCTAGGTATGTTTTGGGGTATGGCTGGTGGGGACAGGGGGGTTGAGGTTTGCGCCAAATCTGTCAGATAGCAGCTTAGCAATTTCCTCCGATAGTGTTAGCAGTACCATCAACTACCAGTTTGGCACATAGCTGGGCATTCCCTTTTTCAGATGTAGTTAAAGAATGCCTTATGATTATCCTTAGCTAGGGATGCTATTTTAGCATCATAATTAGCTTTACAGGACTTTACAAGTTTTCTGATTTGCTTGTTCAAGCTGTGGAGGGAAAAGTGCACCACCTCTGCTGAATAAGTTCCCTTATGTTCTTAGACATCAGTTTCTTCCTTTTGTTATAATTGAGGTCCACCAGGGTGGCTTATTTTTATGGGAGGACCTGGTTTTAATCCGGTCAGGTACAACCGAGTCTATACAGTTGCTTAAGTGTTTATATTAGGACATTTGTGTACACCTCTGCATAGGAGTCATTGCTGTCTGTGATTGCAGGGGTTATAAAACATTTTATACCATCACTTAGTAGGCTATCATTTGCTTTGGAAAAGTTTTTAGTTTTTTTGCTCCTGTGATGGTGAAAGGTTCAATAGTCACTTCAAACGAGACTGATTTATGGTCCAACCTTACCAGGGAAGGCATCACACAGGGGAGAGAGTGCAGTGACACCCCCCCATGTTAATGACTACTATGTCTAGAACATTTGAGCTCCTTGTGTGTGTGGGGGGCAGACTATCTGTTCCAGAACATTTGTATTGAGAAAGTCCAGGAACATCTGGGCAAACATGTTAGTGCTCACGTATTTGTCACCCAGTCACTGTAAGGATAGTTGAAATCTCCCATCACTAATGTGTTGGGCTATATGGCGAGTGGCTCCATAAGTCCAGGTAGGTGGTGTGCTTTTCTAGATTCATGATGGGGGAACCTATAGCTAGCAGTTATGTGGTAAGGTATTTTGCCTATAGTTAATTGGACATGGAGTAGTTCGAGAGAGTTGTACTGTTTGATCAGTCTCAAGGTGTACTTGCTTTAATGAAGATGGATTCACTTACACCTTTGGTTCTTTCATGCTCAATTTGAAGTCTGAATGTGTGGAAGGCATTGTTGCTTTGCATGGCCAGGGTGCTGTCCACGACCTTGAACCATCTCTCAGTAACTACATAGATGGCCTCTTCAAAGGTGAGGAGAGCTTCCAGGGAGTGCAGTTTCATGTTTAGACTTCTAACATTAAGCAGCAGAACCTTGAATTTGTCTCAAGTGGATATTGTTACATCAGAAATGTTGTTGTTTTGACATTTCCTAAAAAAGGGACTATGTCGGAGGTAAGCGCCTATGCAGTATCCAAATAGCTTTCCCAGGCTGACAAATACTGGATCCCCCTGGACAGTTAATTGTTGAAGTTGATCATTTCTTGTTTGTATTGTGGGATCATCCTGGGTGAAAGTGGAATACTGCTTAAAGCTTGGATCATACCTGCCTGGGACATACAATCTGAGAGTTCAGTCATGTCTCACTTTGTATAGTGCAGAGAGGTACATTTCAAGTCATGGACTATGGCTGAGAATACTTGTTATTGAGTGCTTTGAGTACATGTGTAATTTGATGGATCCATTATTTAATTATTGCTTGGTTACGATGGATGTTCAGTACTTATTTACGGTGATTCCGAATGACTTTGGTTTGGACTGTATGAAGCGCTACTTGGTTAAATATAGTTGTTATGATGATGTATTTATTGATTTATTATGTTTTTGTACAGAGCTCATTTTGGATAACAATGTGTTTATGTTTGATGGTTCTTTTTATTTGCAGAAGCATAGCGTAGCTATGGGCACGTCTAGTGCCAACAGCTACGCCAATATGATGATGGCTATGTGGGAGGAGGATTGCATGATATGTACAGCTGACTTTAAGAGACATGTTCCTTTTTATAGACGTTTTGTTGACGATTTATTCCTTTTATGGACAGGTAGTGAATTTGAGTTACAGGCTTTTCATGAATATACTAATGGTGTCACTCCATTTTTGAAGTTCACTGTGGTATCATCTAAGACTGAGGTAAATCTTTTGGACATTACTGTGGGTATGTCAGCAGGTGGTAGACTAAATACCCATGTTTATAGGAAGTCATGTTACAAAAATACCCTCCGCATAGATGTAGCATGTATTTAGAAATATAGTAAGGGGACAAGGGCTTAGGGTTTCCAGGTTGAATGCTACAGATGTAGGATTTGAAGCAGAGATATGTGATCTAAGGAGAAGGTTGAGTGTGAGAGGATATGGCCTGAATGAGATAGAAGGAAAATTGGCCTTGATTCCTAGTTTGAGGGATACTGTGGGGAGACCCTATTTCTCCCACAGACCAGTTTATGTTCAGGAGGATAGATCGGCCAGAGAGGTTGGTAGACCTGTCTCGTTGTGCCTTTTATATACTTCAGATAATTTGTTAATTTGATCTCACAGGTCATTAGGAAACACTGAGGTGTTTTAACGTCCCATCCTGGTATTAGTAATCTGGTAGGCAGTACACCTAGATTCTGCTACAAGAATAGGAGATCCATCAAGAGGTTACTTTGCTAGCTGAATTTTGATACTACTGTGAGTACTCTGTCTGGTGGTTTGACCAACCCTTGTGGGAACTGTAACTGTTGTGGTTTCATTGATAATACTGGTCAGTTTTTACACCCAAATACAGACTACTTGCATTGTTTTAGGATTAATGCAGACTGCTCGACTTCTCATGTTGTTTATCTGAGTGGTTGTGAGGCCTGTAGAGCACTCTAGATGTACAGGCGATTAAAGGATAGGATTAGGGAACACCTTTACAGCATTCGTGTCTATTCATTGAATAATGCTCTTTCTAAACATGTTATGTCCAAAGGGAATGATCATGTGTTTAGGTTTATGGTCATAGATGTGGTGCAGCCTAGTCCACGTGAAGGAGATGTAATTAATTATATGGAAACTAGTGAGGTGAAGTGGATTATTAGGTTAAGGGCTGACCATGGTAGGGGGCCTAATGAGAAAGTTCCCCTTAAGCCCATTTTGAAAGGTCGCCCACTATGGACCTAACGTTTTGTTAGATGATTTTATATATTTATATGTTTTTATTTTAATTTACTGTTTTTATTTTTGTTTTGTTTTTTGTGTGTATGTTCTGTGCCATGTGCACTGCAGGGTGCATTTGTTTTATACAATTGGTAATTACTAAATTAATGTTTCTGATGGGCAAGGTTTTTTACTATCAGTTATAGAGCTATCATTATATATTGAGTTCTTGTGGGATATGATTTCATAGGTCTGATGAAGCTGTTGTGAAAATGCTTACGTTTGTATGCATTAAACTTTGTTTTATGATGAAACGGTTACTGTTTTGTTCCACTGTTTTATTGATTCTGAATAGCCACCCCTAGTGACAATAGACTTAACGTAGCATTATGGACAGTTAGACTACCCTTGTTTCTTCTGCTAACCTTGTTGACTTGGGTCTCTTGAGGCAGTGTAGCAATTGCCTCATGTACACAGACAACCCTCTGCTAATAACACACTCTAGTAAAGAGTGTGAGAGATGTATTTACACCAAGAATCTAGAATCCATGCTCTCTCTCTCACTCAGAATAGTAACTCAGAGAAGGTTGTCAACTCACTCACCACTACATATGCTCATAGTACCACTACTTATACACATACCACTGCTCATACATATAGTACGCATCAAACACATCAATCCACATATGTGGAGATTCTCTCGAAAAATGTACCTTAACACCAGAAACCTCCAAAATACAAGACTGCTACAACTAATACAGTCCCCACAGCGCCCATAGCACATAGCAAACCTAGTGCCTTACCCAGAAAGCCAGTTCCTCATGTTAGCAAAAAGAGTATCCAAGTTGGCACATGCATCTAAAAGTTATTTTAATAGAGGCTGCCAACAATATTGCAGGTTGAATAATGTGCCGATATAATGCTGTCACATATATGTACAGTAACTAAGGTGCTACTTACACATATACAGTCATTCAAAAGGTGCTACTAATCAAGCAGTGCCATTCCATGAAAAATGTATTTTGATTAATAGAATATGATGTTGATTCTGCCTCTGCACAGGTGTTTCTAATCTGTGAGAGTGTGTGTGTGTGTGTGTGTGTGTGTGTGTGTGTGTGTGTGTGTGTGTTGGGGGCAGAGACAGGGCCTACTCCATTCTGAGGAAGGCAAATTACTAATTAAGTAAACCCTACTCCAGGAAATGTAGTTCTTTCACGGCATTAATTTACCAGCAGACATGTGTAGGTAAGGGTATAAGTATTCTCCAAGTATAAAGCAGATTATGTAAGTACCAGTTCCTGACAAATGCTATGCATAGCAATGTGAAATAAGCCTTATAGTACAGTATTGATATCATGTCCTTCCCCACCCAAAAGCATTATGCCAGCAGCACATAAAATAACATTAAGGCTAAATTTAAATATCCAATAACAACTTAATGAAAATTATTTTTTCTTACCAACTGTAAATGCAAACCTAAAACTAGAACTCAAACTAAAAGGTTGAATGGCAAGCTAAAACGACATATATAAAATATAAAATAAAATGCTTCAAAAATGGAACATCCAGACCCCTTTTATTATACTGTAAGTAAAAGCAAGTTCTTCAGAGCAAAACTGAATACCATATACAACTGTTAAAATAAAACTGCGGACACATTTGACACAGAAACAACAATACCTATAAAAACTCATACTCCCATATAGACTGATATGTTTAAAAGAACTGTCATATGTGCATTATTAAAATAACATTGCAACATTAATGAAGAACATTGCAGGCTGTATGGTGACCAAATAAATAAAATTAAGTAATAAATAGATATCAAATACATAGGAACCAGTATAATAATAAGGGAATATTAGTTTAATGGTTTCATTTAGTTACAAGGCACTTTTAATGGTGGGGTGGCTCAGATGTAGGAATGATTGCCAGTGTAGCCCCTCCTTTTCAAGGCTACAAATGCTATAATATCATTATCCAAATTCACATTATCAATGAGAAAGTGAATTTCTTGTATTTAAAACAAACAGCACTATACTTGCACAGCATATTATCTTTCATTCATATCACTTAACAGTGTTCACAAATATATTGAAGAAGCTTCATTATGGTTTTATCCAAGAAGCAGCTGTCATACCCTGAAGCAAAATGACAAATACAACATTATAGCAACTATTGTTAAAGCACTTTTTTTCTCTACATGTCTTATTTATCTGTGGAGGACTGATGTAGAGATGTAGTGCATTATGTAGAAATCCACTGTAGGTGCCTCTGCCTGTAGTTTTTATTGCAGGCCACATTTCTTTTTTATGGGTCATGTTTTTTTTCCAAAAGTCACTTGAGATGTCTACATTTAAAAATCTATACCCTTAAAAACTTTAGCCATGTCATTGGTAAAGACA
This sequence comes from Protopterus annectens, assembly GCF_019279795.1. Classification (NCBI taxonomy): domain Eukaryota; kingdom Metazoa; phylum Chordata; order Ceratodontiformes; family Protopteridae; genus Protopterus; species Protopterus annectens. The sequence goes on from NC_056748.1 coordinate 577,954,911, forward strand.
GTGAAAAAAAAACATTGCAGTAACTGTTATTGACACCCTCCATTCCTCATAGTGCCAACACTTTTCTCAGTACCAAAGTGTGATGAAACATCTGCAGCTCTCCCTTCATTTATTTAACAGCAGTGTCTTTAAGTACTCATTTTGCCCCCTTTCTGCAAACATTTCCTATATATTTTCTACTTCTACAAAAATACAGTGAAGTTAACCTACAAAGTCTAAGTTGATCTTCGGCACATTTTACTTACTACATTATGGATGGTACCAAGATCTACACAGGTATGTACTGACAGATGTGAATTTTCTAAAAATCCAAGCGTTAAAACGACCTGCTTTTTGATCTAGGTAGAAGGGAACATCAAAAAATATTATACAATTTAAAGCCATGGAAACAGTGAACTTCAAAAAAGTACTGCTGTTTTTCTTATCATCTCCAAAGTAACAACATAGTTTAGATGCACCTGTCTCTACAAAGAACAAATCATTGATAAATGGACATAAAACAACACATCTGAACTATTCAGTCTTCTATAAAAAAGCAGTCGTCCAAGTGGGCCATAATCAAGTTAGCAAACCCAGGGCAATAGTAATCCCAATTGCTACATTGCTCAGTTGTTTGCAGTATTTATCTCCAAAACCAAAAAGTTGTCTAACATTAATTTCAGCAGAATGCAAAAAGCATATTTGACTTCAGTACTGGCACCAAGGATGCCAACCAAAAATTCTTATTATCTCAACACCTATATATATATATATATATATATATATATATATATATGTATATATATATATAATTTATGCACGAATGTGCAAAGTCCCAAATCCATAATCACTGAACATATATTAACGAAAGCGCTTTCACCGAAAAAGCGCTTTCGTTAATATATGTTAAAGAAAGAAAGAAATCTACGTTTATGCAGGGGGGCTTCACCCCCCTCCACCCCCCACATCCCCCTACTTTAATATTCTCACTCTGAGACCACATTACAGTGAGGAAAAGGGAATGTTCCCTTATCCACACCATAGTGCGGTCTCGCAAACAGACATACTTACGCGAAAGTGCTTCTTCGGTG